>NC_142009.1:254312317-254427317 GCF_049901735.1 Notechis scutatus | reverse complement strand
CCCTTATGTGTAGGTGGTGCCATATTATTATATTAGCAACTACATTCACAGCCTGAACATAGAGAGAGAAGCAATTATGTAAACCTTTGATAACTTTTTAAAATAATAGATTCCACTACTGTTTTTGGCAATGAACATGCATTGTGAGTAGATGCTTCATAACAATTGTGTATACAGCATACTGTACTGGCTGGTTATGTGAGAATCAATTTTATATAGAAGTTAAGGCACTAGAGAAGAAATTGGCAGACTGCCTAGCTTTAGGCATGAAGCCAGTTGGGTAATCTAGGGCCAGTCATTTTCTCTCAGCCCTAGAAAAGAGGCAATGGTAAACCACTTCCAAAAAGCTTGCCAAGAAAACTGCAGGGATTAATCCAGGTAGTCACCCGCAGTCAAAAACTGAGGCACCAAAAAACCCTGCTGTATGTATGTATGTATGTATGTATGTATGTATGTATGTATGTATGTATGTATGTATCAGTGGTGGGATACCAGTTTAACAACCAGTTTGGTAAATGCATGCAGCGCTGAAAATGGAGCATTTAGAAGCTCAGCTGGTTACCTTCCAAGTCAGCAACGCTAAGTATAACAGCGAGTGGGGGAATCAGCTGTGCCGCACGATTGAGTTGAACTACAAAGCAGGAAATAAAGGACATAATAGTGCAGGGGCGGAGCCAACTGATCATCAGAACTACCAGTTCGAACCACTCTGAACCGGCAGCATCCCACCACTGGTATGTATGTATATACGGATGGATAGATTTCCTATATTTTTTTGAACTGAGACTAGTGTTAGGAATATAAGTCACCTAACAGCTATTTGGGTTAGAAATATATAAACCAGGATAAACATTTTAAAACTGTATCTTTAAGAAAATGCAAAACTGTAATTAGGTGTGGTTTCTCAAACGGCCATAAGATGGAGCCAGAAACCTGGATTGTTTTAGTCTGCATCTCAGAAGAGAGTGTAAGTGTATCTCTGTTTCCTTCTGTTGGAAAGTATTGCTGTTGCTCCATTTCTTCTAATTGACTGGTATTACTGGATTGAATGTAAGTCTGATACTGAACTGTTTTTGACACTGGAATTTGATATTTGGATTATCCCTGGATTGAAAACTGACTGATTTTACCTGTGAATGACTTTGGACTGCCTATTTTGGACTTTGCTTAACGTTTCTGGAAGTAAAAACCTACATTTACTGTACAGTGTATTTGTGTTCTGTGTGTGTATTATTCAAAAACTACTCTCTATACGTCTCCCTGTATGCGCTCATTCTCCTAACAGGGAATTACCTCAACAACTAGCTCTAAGCAGCATACAATTTCCAAATTCTTATGCTCAGATTGAAACATAACAATTGAGAACAGAACATAAGGGTTGTTGTTTGCATATACCAGCACAGCTGATGGGCTTTTGGAGAAATTAACAGACAAGATGTGCTTAATTCTCTTTCAGAACTTAATGTAGCATGGACAGTTTAATTGTTTTCATACATACCAAGATCATTATTCCTTTTTTCAACCTTCTAGTAATTATTTGGTTTTACAGCCCAGTTATGGTATACTTATTAAATCTGAAACATCTGAGAGAAAATGGTTAAATCAGGTTGATTATAGAAAATCTGGAGAGAGTTTGTAACTCCTCTATTAGATAAAAAATGATAATCAGTGGCTATTGGTTTACATATGCTACAGGTTTGTTAGAAGATTTGAGCTTTGTATATGGTTACTTCACCCAGATAATATTTGATTATTTAATAGATCTACAATATTTTCTGAATATTTTGGAAATATTTTTGATACAACTACAGGGCAGCTGTAATCTTTTTTATTTTAAAACTGGAAAAAAAGTTAACTGTTTTAAAGAAGCCCTTCTTCTGTGCATTTTCAATCATACCTTATAATTTCTTTTTCAACGGTACCATACTTTATTAGTTTCTACATTCTCTGTGTCTGAAGTTTTTCAGATATTTCAATCTCTCCATTACCTAACATTTAATTCTCTCTATGCTCCCTGAATTAAATAGAAATGCAATCCTATAACTTATTTTTCTTTTCTATCATTTGTCTGTTTTTTTCCTATTCTTGGAATGAATAACTTCCTGAGTGGCCTAAAATAGTCTAAAATCCAGAACATTATTGCATAATAAAGGTGGGAAAGAAAGAAAGAAAGAAAGAAAGAAAGAAAGAAAGAAAGAAAGAAAGAAAGAAAGAAAGAAGAAAGAAAGAAAGAAAGAAAGAAAGAAAGAAAGAAAGAAAGAAAGAAAGAAAGAAAGAAAGAAAGAAAGAAAGAAATAGATAGATAAGCTATATTGTAGTTCATTGTTTATAATCACAATATTGAAAGCAAGCAGAGTTCACAAACTTCTTAAAGAGGAGATGAGAGGGAAAGGAAGGAAGGAAAATACATAAAAGATTAAAACAAACAAACAAGCAGAATATAACAAGTCATGGCTAAAAGTAAGAGCCTTGCCAATAAACCATGCCAAAAAGGTTGCCAGTGATTCTTTGATATGTATAAAACCTTGCTTTTTATATGCTTTAAGTTACGGTAGGATATTTTCAGCATTGTTTCAGCACTTTTCTAAAGGCTCTTTGCTGAATGTTTTTGTGGGCTGGGTAGGCTTTATTATTTTTATCTCTGCTATTGCTGCTTTGAAAGAGAAGAAGGAGACTTCCGGTTTGAGCTTCTTCGGCGACAGACCGAAACTGCAACTCTGCGTGGTTTCGATCCGTGCTCGCCGCTGGAGCGCCGCTGGAGCGCCCCGAGCCGGCTGGTTTCGGGGCTAAGCCACCCCATAGAGGTGGTGAAGAAGGGGGAGACTGCCTGCAGGGTTGAGGAGAGATATAAAGATATAAAGGTGTCATACTCCAATTAGTAACTACAGGAGAAAATTTGTTTAATGAGAAAAGATAATATGAAATTGAAACAGAACAGACAAAAGTATAAATACAATGATTTGAATTGAGATGAGATAATCAAAATAAAATTGAGAAAATTAAAAGAGGAGAAAAACTATATAGAAAATGCAGAATAGTAATAAGATATGGAATAGAACACAAAAATGAGCATGAAATTGAGTTTGTGTCTGTATAAAGAAGTGCAACCCGGGACCATGCTATTTTCAAAAAAGACGTTTTACTTGTATTTTGTGTGTGTGAAACCCTAAATAAAACTTTATTTAAAAAAAAAAGAAAAAAAGAGAAGAAGGAGATATTTCAAGAAATTACCACAGTATAACCTTTGAGGTATTCAGCCAAAACTTGGCAGCACTGTTAATATCTCTCAATCCTGTTATTTTCAGTCTCATTTCATCCCATTTGGCCACAAAATGAAGCAGCTGCAGCCAAACATAACTTATGGTTATGTTTATCAAAGAAAATTTCAAATCAGTTTGATTCAAATCCTGTTGCCTTCAAAACTAAAATGTTAATTAAAAGTTTTCTGACTTTGAATCTTAAATTGAGATTTTGACTAATTTGTAGTGCTACAGCATCTATGCTGAATTTAGAATTGATTGGTTTTAATCCTTGCATATTTGCTTATTTTAAATATATTTATTTGCAGGTACCATTGAAATAGGCAAGTCCAGTATTCTGAGATTTCTCTGCTTTCATCATTACTTGTTAATATTTGCCCATTTAAATTAAAAACAATTTATCCGGGATAATCTCATGATTTAAAGTGCTAAGGTAGCATTATAAGGAGAATGGGAGTAAAAGAGAAGAGTATAATTGTAACAAGACTATTACTGTGAAAAAGAAATGATTTTTTTTACAGTTGCTTTAAATCAGAATCCAATGAAGAGATGGTTTTATTGAAGAATTATTCCAAAGGTCAGTTGTCAATTCTCTGTTCACATTCAGCATTATACAGCTGAATATCTCTTGTATTGCATTCTACAGATAAAGGATAGTTGTCTAATGAAGATCTTGTTCTGTATGTGATTAAGGATTCTGGGAGTTGTCCATAACAAATGGTTATACTCTGTACTTGGAAATTACTTTGACAGGGTATAGAGCAGTGATGGCGAACCTGTGGCTGCATGCCAGAGGTGGCATGCAGAGCCCTTTCTGTGCATGCGAGCTGTCGCCCCAGCTCAGCTCTGCCACGCATGTGCGTGTGCTTCCCACCAGCCAGCTGGTCTTTGGGTCTCTGCCGTGCATGCGTGGGGGGGCGGGCACATGTGGGAGATGTGCATGCATGCACAGAGGCAAGGTTCATGCATGGGGGACAAACCACATGCACAGGGGACACATGTTCATTGCATTTTGGGGGTTGGGCACATGCACATATGCACTTTGGGCACTCGGTGCCGAAAAGCATAGCCATGACTGGTATAGAGAATTATTTTCTCTCTCTCCATTGACAATGTACATAATTTATAATCAATCTGTATAATACTAGAAGATAAACCAGATGTTTTAAGAATAAGAGACTCATGTTAAGTTCATATCTGCAAGATGGTCGTGCATTAAAGTTTATCTTGCATACCTTGGTTCTTACATTTATAGACTTTACTGTGATCCCTGTTTCAAGATGTATGTAATTTGGAATCTCAAGACATGGCTGTTATTTTGCATGTAGTCCCATTTCTCATGATAAGAAGTTTTGCCCTTCTAAAAAAAAGAAGTTTTCTCTTAAAATGTCTCTTTCTCCTTTGAGGAAACAACTACAAACTTTGGAATGTAGATCTAGAAAATTAATTCACTTTATTTTTTCTCTCTCCCCACTCCATACATTATCTTTGTTAGAAACAATATACAAGATGGTTTCTATAACATGGGGTGCCACCCTACCAACGTGGAGGGTTGTGCTCAAAGCTGTTATATTGCAGCTTCCAGTTGTAGATGACTCACGTTATCACAGTGTCATCACGTGACGTAAAATGACTTTTTCCCCTTTTGCTAAATTGGGCATGGGCATAACCAGTGCTTGATGCATCCGGACTGTGGGCTGTAATGCAAAAATATACTACTAATTTGTTATAATAATTCAGGATTCTCAAAAAGCTCAGAGGGAAAGATTTCCTATAATTAAGAAACCTGATAATGCAAGATCTGGGTAAGCGATCTTAGTATTGGATATGTCAAGGTTTCTCTCCTGTCAAAGCATTGAAAGCATGAACTTCTCCAGAAAAAAAGGTGTCATTGGAGCCAATAAGTGGGTGGGGTTAAGGTAAGCTTTCACATATTTAAGATTACTCATTTTAATATATGAATAAAATAATTGGATGCTGCAGTATAACAGCTTTGAATAAAATCTTTCCTCTCATGCCACAGGTCTCTGCAGAACCCTCCAGGTTGCTAGGGGTGGATGGCTAGGTCTTCATGCAATACAAACTCATTCACACAGTATGGTGGTTTGACATTGAAATGAGACACAGGGAACTGTCTCTGAGAAAAATGCCAACCCTGAGAGAACTCAGGTAGCAGTATTTATTGAGAAAAACACAAGCAAAATATACAGTCTGCATATTCAGAAAACAATGACCTCAACAGGAGATTACTTCACCAGCATGAGAACACACAATCTTGGAAAGTCCCAGATGTTACCTTGCTAGGATGAGATCATACAGCCACGGAAAGTCTCATGGGAAAGTTTGGAAAGTCCCATGAGAAAGCACAACTGTGTATCTTGTACCTTGAACTTTCACCCATTTTCCTATTCCTTCTAAACTGGCAGAATCAAAACAGAATGAGGCACTCTGAGCAAAGATACTCCTACCCCCACCAAGAATGCCCACATCTTCCTAGACTTACTGCTAGTTATACAAAGGCCTTACAGAAAATGATAAAATGATTAATAAAATATATTACCACATTCCCTCCTTTTTATTTATTCAAAGATAGGGGGTGTTTTAGTGGCATAGTACACAGTTCCCTCATGACCTGATCCCTCACGCCGGAAGACTGAGGTACACATTTGTAATAGATTAGGAATACATTGAATAAAACAACATAATAAGATACATATAGCAATAATAATAACAACCCCTTGCAATAAGGAGCGAAACCATGATCCATCAGGAAGCCAGGACCACAGACTGTCCCAGAATGATGCATTAAACCCATCGGCTCCAGATTGATGCTGAGCAATACGATCTTCCATGTCCTGAACAGTTTTTGTAATGTTTGGCTCATAATTATGTATAAAAACACAACAATGTGAATGAATTAAAGCACAAACTCCTCCTTGAGCAGCTAACATAATATCTAAAGCATATCGATTTTGCAAAGTAACTGTACGAATTTCAGACATTTCTACATTAATCATCTTAATATTCTTTATAGTATCATTAAACATAGCAACAGTAAAATTATTTAAAATATGAATATCCCTATAGTTCATAGCAATTCCCAAAGGTGGGATGAGACCTCGAGAAATTTGTGTCCATAGATTACCTCCCATGGTTAGACCCGAATCCAATTCCCGCGATTTCGGATCCGAACCTCAGGAGGTAATGTATCTAACTTATAGATAACCGGAATGACAAACCCCAAAGTACATGTCCCTGACCAATTTGCAGGGATTTGTCGATATGCCCACAGTCCACATAAAAACCAAAACCCTTCCAGCTGTACATAACCTTGTTGACTTGCCGCTTGCATCAGCTGTTTCATGTCTAGATATTGATACTGGCCAAATCGTCAGACTCATTTTTCCCATTTACCCAAGTTATGTTGTTCTCTGAACCATTTGTCCACTTAATAGTGTAATTGCAGACACTATGATTCCCCAAGAATTGTGAGTTTGTAATGTGTTGGAAACATAAATGTGCTGGAGACTGCAGTGCAGTCTTCACCTTGACCGTGAAGTTCATGGCATATGAAATGTTATGCTTTCCGGTCTGCAAAGTAGACCGATTAAATGGAACGCCATGTAGAGTCAGTCCTTCTCCCACTCTCCCAGGAAGGTGCATACACAACCAACAATTGGTGATGTTCAAGTTTTTGCAGTTGTGCGCAAATCTTTAATGTAATTATTATCTGTCCACAAATCATCGCCCAAATCTCCAGCACGCTGAACATGCTGTCGCTGCTCTCTCCGCACCCGAGCAGCCCAGGACAGATTAGGCAGAATCAGCAGGATCAGGAACCACAGATGCACCATCCTGCTGTTCGAAACTTCCTTCACAGGTGCCTGCGAATGATCAGGCCGAACACACCGACCAGGAACCCAACGAATTTGACCAAGATGTTCAACTGCTGCATAACCACGTCCCCACGTTATCAGCTCAGCAGGAACCATGCCGGATCTGGAAGGAACCGCACCAACACCCGAGGTCTCACCGCATCTGTAGAAGGAGAAGAAAAATGCCTGCTGGCCGCTGCAGGGGGTTACCAGACAAATTTAAAAATTTAAAGTATACAAAGCTAGATTTAATTGATCTTGAATCGCGGAAGCCCCAGGAGCTTCCCTCCTTTTTATTTAATTTAGTCAACATGGTCTTGAGCGTGGCATTTGAGCAACAAAACACACATTCACACGCTGCTCCAAACATCCTTGTAACAACAAAGGCAATCTTAAAATATCAGGTGATATTCCAGGAGACAAATAAGAACCTGCTACAAGGGTAACAAATTATACACATACAATGAATCCACTATTAAATTAAAATCCTGATTGTGAAAATTTTGAAAAGCCAAAACTACAGCAGCAACTTCTGCCTGCTGGGCAGACTTCTGCTCTGAAGTCACTTTTGTATGCCAAATTCAGATTTATCTTTCCAAACACAAGCACCAAAAACTTTCCCTCCATCAGTAAAAACTGTAGGAGCATCTGATATGCCCAATGGTATCCTTTCTTACATTTTGGGCACACTGATTTAGGACGAACACCCTGTCCCATTGATCTCTTATTCTGCTGACTTTGACCCCCTCCAGGAGCCCGACATTGCGCTTTAAAATGTCCAGGCTTCCCACAATTGAAACAATTCCCTTTTGAGCATGTCCTGTTTGTAAAGCCAGAGCTAAAGTTTCCATGTTAAAAGACTGACTCCCTACCTTCCTACATGCATTAATCAAATCTGCGATTTCTCTCTCTCCACTTGCTACCAGTGGATTTAAAATCTTTTGCAATCTGTGTTAGCTTGTTCTACTGCTAACTTAAAAGCAACTCTTTCTGGGCGAATTGATTATCAATTTGTCTTTCAATAACCAATTTCAGTCTACTAATGAAATTTTCATAGGGTTCATTGTTCCCTTGTTTGATGTTAGTAAAGGTCTTCTCACCACCTTCGCCGTCAGGGAGAGACCCTATGGCTTGAAAAATTATTTGTGGGAGAAGAATGAACCCTTCCTCAGGCATACCATCTCTCTGTTGTTCCACTGTTGTAAAATTACCAGCTCCGTAAAGCTGATCTGGGGTAACATTTGCTGTTCCCCTCTGGACTGCCAGCTGTCTCCATTTCTGATCTAACACCAAATATTGAGCTGGAGTTAAAATCATATTCAACAGAGCTTTCCAGTCAGCCGGAATCATTTATTTCCATAACCAACTGCTTCTAACAATGCCTGAGTATATGGCGTTCTAACACCATATTCTTTTGTTGCTTGCTTAACTTCCCTCAAAATTCTGAGCTGTAAAGGCTTCCACTCCGCTGCGGATTTAATGCAGCATCCATGACAATTTCCACTGGATTAAGTTGAACTTCTACTCCAAACTCCACCAAATCATCTCCTGATAATTCCCCTCTATTCTTTGCTTCTTGAATAGCTGCAGTAACTGCATCCACCTGAACCCTTAAAGGTAAACTCTTATCCTCTGACAAAGTATTTCTAGCGCCAGACAGTCCCCAGATTTATCTGGAGGTGCCGTCGGCGGCAACAAACGTACCGCATGGTAAAGCGGCAAACCTTCTTCGGGGGTGATAGGAGCGGTTGTTCATAAGTAGCTAATGCATCCATAATCACTCTCCAGGTTAACAAAATTGAAGAAGGGGCACGAGGTTCCTCGTGCAAAAATTTCCCTATCTTTTTCCAGGACTCTACTTTAATACTACCTCCCTCCGGATATGACTTAATATTTTTCCAAACATACTGTAGTAAGTCCTCAATTTCTTTCTTTCCTACAGCACAACCCCTACTGCCAATTCCAAACCCAAAACTATTCCCAATGATCCCTCTCAATTCCCTGATGTGCTCTTTCTGAGCCTTCGAGAGATCTCCCCCATACTCACGAAACGAATCTATCTTCGTCCAGCGAAGAAGATGAGGGCCAGTCGGCGTCCGCGACGATGAGTATAGGATGCGGAAACGTATAGCCTTCCAAGCTATCACGTCGGGGTCACCATTTATGGTGGTTTGACATTGAAATGAGACACAGGGAACTGTCTCTGAGAAAAATGCCAACCCTGAGAGAACTCAGGTAGCAGTATTTATTGAGAAAAACACAAGCAAAATATACAGTCTGCATATTCAGAAAACAATGACCTCAACAGGAGATTACTTCACCAGCATGAGAACACACAATCTTGGAAAGTCCCAGATGTTACCTTGCTAGGATGAGATCATACAGCCACGGAAAGTCTCATGGGAAAGTTTGGAAAGTCCCATGAGAAAGCACAACTGTGTATCTTGTACCTTGAACTTTCACCCATTTTCCTATTCCTTCTAAACTGGCAGAATCAAAACAGAATGAGGCACTCTGAGCAAAGATACTCCTACCCCCACCAAGAATGCCCACATCTTCCTAGACTTACTGCTAGTTATACAAAGGCCTTACAGAAAATGATAAAATGATTAATAAAATATATTACCACACACAGATTCTTATTATTTAGATATACGTATACAGGGGTGGGATTCTACCAGTTCGCACCTATTCGCTAGAACCGGTTGTTAACATTCTAAGCAGTTCAGAGAACCAATTGTTAGAAGAAATGACTGGCCTAATCCTGTAAGGAAGGCAGGAAGGAAACATTCTGGTATTGCTGACAAAAACTGCCTCTCCGTTAACCCTTATTACATTCTTGGCAGGACTAGACTTCCTGTCTCTGGAACGTCTCTGGACTTTTTTTCCCCCTCCTTTGCTGGTACTTTGCTTGTGTGGAGTGATCATTCAAAGTTACAATGGCACTGAAAAAAGTGACTTATGACCATTTTTCACACTTACGATTGTTGCAGCATTCCCACAGTCATGAGACCAGGTGAGGAGATGCTTGCCACGATGTGAGTGATATTGAGTTGGCCATGCCCAGCCAATAACATGACCACCAAGCCATGTCCACCCAGTCACATGACCACCAAGCCACGCCCACCACCTAAGCCACATCCACAGAACTGGTTGTTAAAAAATTTGAATCCCACCCCTGCACGTATACACTTCTAAATATGCTAATATAGTGAAACTCTAGCTGCTGGAAAATAAAAATAGGTTCATTGATCTGGGCTGCAAAATTCTGGACATTTACTAGAAAGTAAGCAGAGAGTTTGTCTGCTGTTATCTCTTTGTAGCCTGGATCTGAAGACCTATTGAACCTTTGATCTTTCTACTATACTTTATCAGAATTGCTTTGAAGAATTAATAACCCACATATAAAGTAAGTGAACCATCTTAAATAATTTTGAGGACTGCATTAAAACATTGTCCTTGCTTCTTTTAAGAAAAAAGGGGGGGAAAAAGTGAGGAACAAAAGAACAATAAAGGCATCAGGAGAGAAAATTAGCAGAAGAAATCCAATAAAACCTGCTTAAGAGCTTTTGAAGTCATTTGTGAAAAATGTGTGAAATTAATTTATTTTAGCCTTACTTCATCAAGCTGTTCAGAATTATTGGAAGTCTGCTGAGAACATTGAGATTTTTTATTATTATTATAAACTTAAGCAATCTATAAACAGGAATGTTATTCCTGGAATTAAGCAATTTGGCAATCTAATAATATATTTCTAGCAAGATAAATGTGCATGAAAAAAATCTATTCAGTTATAAACTGCTGCTATAGATCCTGTGCAAACAATTCAAAGGTATTTTTAGAGACTGAATCTTTCCATTTTCACTGCCATACAGGAAAAAAATCATTTCTGGAATCACACAAAAAACTCACAATTCCTAGAGAACCATTCATTATGAATAATTATGAAAAATATGTTAATATAATATGAATTACAAATAATAAGTTAAACATTCAATTTGTAAATCCTTGAAAAGGCAAGCTTTTATATTTTATTCTATGTGTTCTACCCTTTTAATTTATCCATACATTAATGCAGGATTAATAAAGCTATTATTTGGAAGACTATTTTATAATAAGCTAACAATTATATCCTACAGAAGCTTTCCATGTAGGGTTGTAGGCAGAAATGGTATTCAACAGGTTCTGACCAGTTCTGGAGAACCGGTAGCGGAAATTTTGAGTAGTTTGGAGAACCGGCAAATACCACCTCTGACTGGAGATTTTACAGTATCCTTCTCCTGCCATGCCCACAGAACCAGTAATACAAAAAACAGAATCCCACCACTGGTTGTAGGAATAGGGCTGGGTCAATATTTGACTTCTTTTTTTCCACTTTTTTCTGGGGACAGGAGGAAAACAGTCCTATTTTAATCTGAACAGAGGGAATGGTGAAATATAGTCTGGCGAGATGTTTAACAAAGGCTTCTTTTACAGTATGTCCACCACAATCACTCTTCTACTCTGGGTGAATAGGCCTAGAGTAAAGAGAATATTCAGAATTAAGAAGAGGCAAAAGACACCTATACAAGGGGTGGATGGGTCTTTCTATCAATGAATCAGTGATTCTGAAAATCCAAAAAGGCTTTGCTGAAATATTTAAATGTTGGATTTAAAACAGACTGAGATGAATAAAGGACTGGAGCTGGTCTAGGTACAAATGAACAATGAAAGAAACCTTCAGCTGACAGCTGAAGTAATGTAGCCATAGGTAGACACTATTTTATTGCCTTATTAGCTTACCAAGAGCAAGATTTACAATAAATTCTTCAAATTTACATTTCCAGATTAATTTTCTGAAGACCGAAATGGAAAGAAAAAGCAAAATGATCAGAGATCTCCAAAATGAGGTGAGATTATTATCATTTTTTTTTTCTTGAAAGATGTTGAATAATTGCTATGCTTTTGTTAGGAAAACAAATACATGGTATCCATGAATTGTTTTTATAGGAAAAAGAAAAGGAGTTATTTGATGCCCAGCGTATTCCCAATAATACATTTCCTGTTGTTTTATTATACACTTAAAATGACATATTGCAACAGAAAGAACTAGTTTTGAATATTTAAACATTCAACTCTTATAAAATTGTAATTAATACCATAAATTGTCCTGAATATTTAAACCCAAACTCTGTTTACTAATTTGTGAATACATATAGTGTACATGAATACTTGATTTGTCACACCATAATCTTGGCAAATATACTATAGGGAGTTTTTGATTCTGTCTCATAATTTTGTTATGTGGTATGTATTTATATAACTAGTTATGCTGGCTGAATGTTAACAGGCTATGCAGAGTGGTTCATGATTATAGGCCAGAGCGCAAATAATAACAAATCACTTCCATGTAATTACTGAAATAGTCACATGGATATTTTCATGATTCAAACTTGACTTGAAAGTCACTTTACCTTTTAATGTGAAATTTTTTGATAGTTATTTCTCATTATTTGCAGATTCAATATTTGCCAGTTTGGCTGCCCACTAAAATTTATTTGTAACTGCAAAATCAATGCTCACATCACTTTTGTGGTCATTCATGGACATGAAGATCAGTGAAAAAATTGTCAGCCAATGCATACATTCCAGCTGACCAATTATTCAATAATTCAGTATTTGAGTTACTGATGATGTAGTGTCAATTTTCAATTCTGATTGGTAAAATTTTTGAATTCCTCTTAATGAAGGACATTTAATTATTTCCCTTGAAAGGGCTTCATTTTCAGGTCTGCATTGCAACACTCAATGAAGTGAAAAAATAGACTTACACTTTTTGTATTGATTTTGAAAACACCAATTATTAAAATACAAAGCAAATGCATTTCACCTCTATTTTGAGATTTTGGAATTGTTCTTTGCTGTACACCAGCTGCATATGGGAAGTAAATTGATAATACAGATGTGGAAAATATTCTGCATACAAATTATGGATCAGCTAGTTTTCAATGTCTCACATCTGAACCAAAGAACATGTGTATTGTTAGACTTGGTCTGAAATGTGTGTTCCCAGCAGAAGTATTTTGGATGAAGAAAATCTGCATACAATAAATGTAAGAACATTTGTGATGACACTAAGAAGAAGGAAGGAAAGGAGGGCAATGGGAAGTACAAGAGGAATGATTGGTAGGCTGGTTGGATGTGCTGTGCTTGAAGTCATGGACATCACTTATGGTGTAGGGTTGACGGAGTAAAGAAGGCGCTAAGAAGATCCAGAAATAGAGGAAGAGGTTGCTAGCTGTACCACACTTGAAGCCAAGGGCACTGATAACTAAGGGAAGAATATTGCAGAAAGGAGAAGCTGGAGAAACTAAATATGCTGTGCTTGAAGCTTAAAGTCTTGGAAATGAAACAAGGAAAGAAAGAAGAAATATTGACAATAGGCTGATACATAAAAACCATGCAGAGAAATATAAAGGAGATGAATGAAGTTCACTTGTTTTGGCTTGCTTGGTCATAACACCATCTGGATTTTGTTTTGGTCCAAACCTGAAACAATCACAATATTCGGGGATACAGTCCTCCTGACCTGCAGCCTAATTGAAACAATTTGGCAGAACAACTGAAATAAAAGATTTTTCTTTTGGGTTCCAAGTAAAACACATTTTCCATTTTATGCAATAGTTCATAAAAAGTGGTTGTTTAAAAATTTATAAAATGGCACTACTTCTGGATGAATTGAAAATGGAACTTAAAAAGTACAAAGAAGATGCACAAGAAGGGATGGGTTCTTTTGGCTTCATTTTTCAATTCTTAGAAATGGAGATTTGGAACTATGAGAAACAACAAGAAGCGTCTGCAAAACAAGAAGACTGGGACAAAGAAGAAGCCATCTTTAATGAACAAGTAATTGAAACAATTTGGCAGAACAACTGAAATAAAAGATTTTTCTTTTGGGTTCCAAGTAAAACACATTTTCCATTTTATGCAATAGTTCATAAAAAGTTATGGCTGGCACCATATAATCATCCAGATACTAAAATGTTTTGGAAACTGAAAATGGCTTCAATATTAATGATGATGAATAAGTATGATAAAGTATTAATACTTATTCATAAACATTAGAATGATAAATATGTTTTTTTTGGTTTAAAACCTTCTTAGGTTTTAGCAAAGGAACCTCAAGAAAAGCTACAGTGACAGAAAAAAGAAAAATCCATTGATTTCCTTCACATCCAGAAAGGGAACAAGGGGATTAACTTGCCAAAAAAAAACCACCCAACTCTTGTTGTCACTATATTGCATTTAATTTTCACCTAAATATGGGACTAAGAAATAAATTCATTTGAGATTTTCTTAAAATATCTCAAATTGTTTTAGCACATTTTGGGAGTATAATGCCTCCAGATGTTTGAATTATTTGATCCAAGGTAGCTTACAGAGCTCTGATTTTCTCTGTCACTTTATATTATAAAGTAACTTAGATGAAACATTTGTCACCCACCAGCTCCACTAAGACAATTTCATTTTCCAAATGCTCTCTCACCAATCTCTTTGGGAAGAAAATTGCATTAAAATGTCACTTAGGGAGTTATACAGAATCTATGTTTTTTTCCCCCCACATAAAATGCTTAAAAAGATGCTTAAAAAGAAGAAAATATGAAATGCAAGTTGAAGGCTGCTTTGGGACTGTCTGAAAGGCTTCCACTAAATGCTTAGCAGCGTCTAATGAATTTTTATGAATATTGTTCTTTAAATGAAATTAAATTTAGTTAAGCTGTCATAGCGTACCCTGCTAAGCAAAAATGCAATACATGGATTTTTCCCATTGTAAATATCTGTGTTTCTTAGATGCATTATTTGATTATGCTTTTTCTATAAAGTTTATTTTTATCACTTCCAAAACCCCAAAGCAGACATTAAAAAGCTCTACATATGATAGATCATAGAATGTATGTATGTATGTATGTATGTATGTATGTATGTATGTATGTATGTATGTATGTAATTAGAGATGGAATAAGCACATGAGACAGCTACTTTTTTTTTGTCTCTAAAGGTTTTAGTTATTCAAATTTTTAAATTACAAAAGAAGATATACATTTATCAGGATTGATCAATTCAGGATTGAAGGAGCTGATTTACAAATAAACATTTGTCCATGCATTCAGCAACTTTTTTTCCTATAAAGAAAAATACTTGTTTCTTTGAAAAAAGAGATCCTTGGTACACTTGCTTATTTTCTTGCAGATGTTTCTTCCTCTTGTCACACACATAGAGGAGTACATTGTAATGTAGACTCTTATTCACTGCAGATTCTTATCTCATCATCTAGCAGACATGACATCTAGCAGTTTATCAAACAGTGAAAACAAACTAAGGAAATTACATGTCTGAATTATCACATCATTGTGACAAATTAAACCATGTTGTGATTAGAATTAACAAACACTTGAAATTTAGTTCATTGGTTAAGTTTTAGTTTGCCATTTATTTATCTAAACAATACTTTGAATAAGATGCAAACATCTGGCCTCTGGCAATAGAGCTAGACAGCTTGGGTGGCTGTCTAATCAGACCATTCCATTGCAATCTATTCTTCTCATTTTTTCCCCTATATTCCCAGCAGGCAGGGGTATTGTAACAGGGACAAAATAACCAACTACTTTATTTTATTTTACCTTGCTTTATTTTATTTTAAAGAAAGTATTGTCAGTCAGCCATGAAAAAGTTGCGTGATAAACAAACAATTATAAGTGCCACAATTTGATGTAACAGGGAATGAACTGATGAATAAGAAGCTTACCCATACTTAGTGTCAGATTTATCTTAGCATCTCATGGGAATATACACTATGATAGCAATGTGTATCCACATGAATAGATCAGACATAATCCATAACTTAGCCAAAAGAGATTAAAATACGTGTAACATATTTGTACAAAAATATAATGCAAGCATTTAACTTTAACAATGAGAAAACTGAAAAGTCCTTCAGTGTTAAACTGCTATCCCTTTTCATTGCTAAGTGATACTCTGCCTTGCTCTGGAGAATCCACGGTTTTTATCCCTTTTGTGTTTGTGTGTATGTGCTGAATGTAGACTACAAATAATTATCTGCTGGATATCCTCCAACATTTCACACTGAAGTTTTAATATCTCAGCCACTGAACAAATATGTAAAAAGATTGCCCCCATAGTGGCAGCTGTTATCCTGGCAAAGAAAATGGAAAGTAGATTAGATGGTCCAGTTAAGGATTCATGGCAAAGAGATTTCTCTGCTTAAGCACAGAAACATGATGTGCAGAAGAAACAGGTGAAACATCTCATTGGTCTGATCTCTTTTAAGACATCTAAGTCTTTTTTCTTTGATAATCTTGCTACTTCACTTATTAGATTTTTTTTAAATTGAAACTATGCATTCAAGAAAGGGATAGAATCCTGGCCTTCTGGTTTGAGCTTCTTCGGCGACAGACAGAAATCCGTGATTGTGCGTGGTTTCAGTCTGGGCTCACCACTGGAGCGCCCCGAGCCAGCTGGTTTCGGGGCTAAGCCACCCCGTAGAGGTGGTGAAGAGGGGGGAGACTGCCAGCAGGGTTGAGGAGAGCCGCATCTCTCCTCCTCAGCTGGCCATTACTCCCTTTCCTGAAGGTGGTTGCAGCGGCGGTCAGAAATGGCCACCTCAAAGAAGAACTCGACCGGAAAAGAATGTGCAGGAGGAAGATAAGAAGTGAAAGTTTTGGCTGACTGGGTTAAATTGCAAAAGCAACAACTAAGGTACCCTGGAATTTAAACTAAAAAAAAAATAACATTGTTCCCAAAGAAGAGTCTGAAGTAGTGAAGGAAAGTGAAAAGGGAAAGATTTGGGTTTTTTTTTTCTTCTTCTCTCCCTTTCCCTATACTGACAACTAAGAGACTTAAATAAGAAATTGGGGAAAAATCCACTTTGACATCAACAGGCAAGAAAGCTGAAAATAAAACAAAATGTCAAAGGGATAATAAAGATTTCTGGACACTAAAAAATTTTTATAAGCAGGAAAGGAGAGAAAAAGAATAAAAGGGCAGGATCTGGAAAAAAGGGAGGAGACTGCCTGGAATTAAAAGGAATCTACAGTAAAACTTCAACAAAACTTCTAAAAGATACATTTTAACTGAAACTTGGCAACTAAATAGTGGAACCCCAGGAAGAGAAAGTGAAAAAAAAAAGCAAAAAGAAACAGCTTGCGTGTATTTGGATTATTTGGTGATCTTTGGATTCTTGGTTATTGCATTTGAATGATGAAAATTAATCGGGTGGCTGTTTAAAAATTTATACAATGGCACTACTTCTGGATGAATTGAAAATGGAACTTAAAAAGTACAAAGAAGATGCACAAGAAGGGAGGAGTTCTTTTGACTTCGTTTTCAATTCTTAGAAATGGAGATTTGGAACTATGAGAAACAACAAGAAACGTCTGCAAAAGAAGACTGGGACAAAGAAGAAGCCATCTTTAATGAACAAGTAATTCTATGTGGGGAAGAAAAAGGAAAGGGGGGAAAGAGAATGGAGAATTTAAGACTTAAAAAAACAACCAAAGAAAAGAAAAATAGTTCAGAAAATAAGTATAATATTGGAAAGCAACAGAAGAGGGGAATACAGAAGAAATAGAGGTAGAGAGACAAGGGGGTAAAAAGGGGAGAGAGAAGAAGAGAGGGAAGAAGGAAAGGAAAAGAAGTTACAAAGGACAGAAACAAGATATAGAGAAATGGCCTATTTAGAGATAATGGGTGAAAATTTAACTGAAAAAGGGATTCTGTAAAGGTACATAAGATTGTATTGTTATATTAGTAATAGAAATAATTTTAGAAAATTGGAAACAATGTATGATTAAAATGGGGGATAAAATAGTTACTGTAATCTAGTGAAATGTTTGTTAATAAAATAAATAAAATAAAATAAATGAGAAAATTGAATTAGGAAGGGACGGGAACATTTTAATTAGTTAATGTTTTATAAAATATAAGTGAAGGGGGGGGGATTAATTATGGAAAGCTTATAACTGTTCCCATAGAAGTATGATATTTCATTGAAAAGTAATGTTAAAGAAGTTAAGATTTTAATGAATATTAACATTAATGATAGAATTGAATTAGAATGGAATGTGTTGTTTGAATTACATATATTTATAATCTTTTTTTTTAAAGAATATAGTGTGTATTTTAAGAATGTACCAAGCAGAATCCGAATGGAAGTTATGTATTATATTGAATGTTATAACTTTAAGGTATATATTGAAGCTTAAATAAGAGTTAAATGGATAAACTTAAAAGATATAAAGGTGTCATACTCCAATGAGCAACTACAGGAGAACCTTTGTTTAATTAGAAAAGATAATATGAAATTGAAACAGGACAGACAAAAAGTATAAATATAATGATTTGAATTGAGACGAGATAATTAAAATAAAATTGAGAAAATTAAAAGAGGGGAGAAGCTATGTAGAAAATGTAAAACAGTAATAAGATATGGAATAGAACATAAAAATGAGCATGAAATTGAATTGGTGTCTGTACGAAGAAATGTAACCCGGGATTACGCTACTTTCAAAAAAGATGTTTTATTTGTATTTTTTTTGTGAAAACTCAAATAATATTTACAAAAAAAAAAAAAAAAAAAGAATCCCAACATGAAAGATTAGCCATTTCAAAATGTCATGTGTCTGGACATTTCAATACACTACGGGCATATTAAATATTCATTGATTAATAATCAGCAGAATCAAAGAGGGACCCCAAAAGCCCCCAGTAAAATAATAAAAACACCTTGCTACAAAATCAAAACACTGAGCTAAAAGACTGTAAAATAGGAAGGTCACTGTAATTTAGTAAAACAGTACAGATTGCAAGCATCCCTAGAAAAAATTGGGTCAGCTTTAAATGGCTGAGAATGACTAAACCAACTGAGTAAAATAAAATACATAATTGACTGGTGCAATTTTTGAAGGAGTGAGCTGTGTTTTGTAGCAATTAAGTTGTTGGGAATGGAACTATCTCAGCTCAAGCTATCCTTTTGTTTCAGCAAAACTAATAATTAGAAAAAAAAATGGAAGGGCTGCTATCTATATTGCATTGAGTGGTGGGAGGAATGATTGAACATAAATCAAATCTAAATCTATAGATATACTACTATCATGCCATTGAAGATTTTCCAACGTAATATATGTCTCAGCACTATTTTCTCTTAATGTCCAAAAATTCATCTGTAACTATTTGCTCAGAGCAATCTTGCCTCAATATAGCAATTAAATGTGGATTTTCTGTTTCCTGTATTCATCCAGAATTGCAGTTCTTTCTACCCCCTGAAATTTCTTGGAATAATGATTTTTCAGAAACATACTGTAAAAATGAAAATTGCTGTTATGATAGCAGAGGCTCAGGTCTCAGTTTGCACTAGGGATTAATGCATTCCCTCAGGATGAAAAGGCAGAAGAGTACAAACAAATGCAAAAGATGACAGCACTGAAAAAAATAGTAGCCCAGAAAAATGTTTTCCTCAGTAACAAATGTCAGAAAAAAGAAAGGAGATGGAAAAACAATGGCATTCTGCTCATTTGCAGTTTTCCATCTCGTTACCTCAGTGTCACAGATGAATGAATGAATGGCTATTTCCAAACCTGCAATAAATAGATCAGGAGATAGAAATAGACCATTTATTTTTCACTGAATTTCTTAGACTTTTGACAGCCCAAAATGGCAACATTTAATATTTCCTTTAGTGACTTCCCTGTCCCTACAATGCTAAGTAATTCTGAAATCTGACTTTGTCCTGTTACAGTTGTCTCATTCTGCCAATTTTCAGGGGACAGCAGGTTTCTGAGGCCAAACATATAAGTGCGAAGGGGAGCTATAAATCGGCACATTCTCTCCCTGAGTAAATTAATTTGCTCTTTGGCTAGAACACACTGTCTGACCCAGTCCTGAATTTAGATCAATGGTGGTCATACTTTGGTCCATGTAAAAATGTTGGGCAAGATTCCAAATTGGCAAGGGCTGCTGCTTGTTTTCTGTTACTCCTTCAAGTATACTTGGAATATAACAGTGGTTTATTGCCTTTACTATGCAGGACAGGCATAATGGAGCAGGAGAGTAGCAAGATCAAAGAGAATGAATGAACAGTAAATATCTTTTTAGCAAAGATAGGCTAAAAAGGTTGGATTGGATTCCCATAATTTATTAACCCATGTTATGAAACTTGGGTAATGATCATGACTGAATTTAATGACCCAGTCTAAGAGCGACATTTTTTTCTTGTACAGAAGAAAATATAATCCTTGTATTTTAAACTTTAAAGAAACAGGATTTACGTCACCATATCCAGTGTGCAAAAATATATACTGAATACTACTACTATTGTTTATTCATACTGAGTAATATTGAAGTAGGGTAGTAGGATACAAATAGGGGTGGGGTAGGGGCAGAAGGAGGGTAGTAGATTTCTTCACTGGAAAAAAATAAAGCTCCCTTTCAATTAATCAGTCCCTGATGCACTTTTCTTAGTCCTCAGCTTTCCCCCCTCCCTTTTAATGAAGGGATCAAAATATAACAGTGAAATATTTATTTATATGAGTACAAAACGTACACTTTTTTTGAGAAAGGGGATGTAAAATAATAATGGTTCTTGAAAGAAATGCATAACTCTCAAAGTTGGATTGAATCTAGGAAGACAAGGTAGATAACCAGTATACCAAAAAATCATATTTTCTAAATCTGAGGTGAAGAATTTTGAAGTTTATAAAACTCCTTATAGAGTCAGCAATTGAAAACTAGATATTTCATTTGAGATCTTCTTTCTCCTTCCTTCCCACACCAATTTCTATTGGCTCACCAAAATGATGATCATAGAATCATCATTTTGCAAACTGAAAAGATGAAGAACCAAAACACGCACATTAGGCTCTTGATATTCTGTGTATTTCCACTAGGCGGAATCTTTAGTGAATGTGTCTTCATTTATTTTATACATCTTTGGAATAGCCAAATTGGTATGTATAACCTTGTGCACAGAATGGGTAAAAAAACAAAACCTTATATTTTGAGGTACCTGAAGAAGTGAACAAGTGAATAGAGAATAAATAAACAATAAATAAATGAACAAGTGAGGAGGGAAGAGAGAAGATATGGGTGTAGTGAATTACTCTGTATTTAATTAGAAAGAGGAAAGAGAACGGTCTCCTTTTCAGTGAGATTCTTGAAAACCTTTCAACTGACAGTCATTTTAAAGTGCAGATATTTAAAATAAATTGTAAAAGTGCTTCAAAGGAAGATTACATAATGTGAATCACTGCCCGAGGACTCATTTGAAATGTTCTAGAGGATTTCATATGTCAGCAGGACAGCACAGTGAGAGAACTGATAAAATGTGGGGGTTTTTCCCCTTTAAAAAAAAAAAGGCTGACTGCTAGAATAGTCACATAGGTCAAGCAGACTAGAACACAAACGTGTTACCAATAAAGAATATATGAAAAATACACCAATATTTCTAGGTTAATTCAAGCAATGAATTATACTTTTGCCCAAAAAGTAATCTGAAACAAAATGATTGTTTTAATATGTGACCAAGTATCTGTCATCTCTAAAATGTTCAACTCACACAGTGTTCCAAATTCATGTTTACAGGAACTCTGTGTAGGAGATTACAGAATAGGTCATAGCTATTATTTGGGACTGATTTGAAAATATGAAGTGTGTTCTAGTGATTGGAGAAGCATAGTGACATTCTGCAAGCTTTAATAACCTCACCACAGGTGACATAGGTATCTTAAATAGTTTTACAAAAGTAATGAGCATATTCGACCTAAAATGACCTATTATTAGTAAACCACCCTAGCAATTGAACTGTCACAAAATCACAGGATGCAATGAAGTTTTGGAGATTGGCCAATGTTCTGCTCAGTATATGAAAACTACAGCTAGAATTGTTTTAACAGATAAAACAAGAGAGAAGACAGCTTACTATTTCTATAATTTCCCATTATATCTAAGCCCTTTAACTGCAGTCAGCAAAGAAATAATATTCTGCTCTCTTTTCCTCATCTTCTATTATTTTTCTCCAGTCTTCTCTGAATTTGTTCCAATTTCTCTAAGACACACTACCCAGCATTTGATTGCTGAGGAAAAATCATCACAGCACAGAATGTTTTCACATTTATATATGTTAAAATATCTTCCACAAACATTAAGATTTACAGGATGGAAAAGTTATGGGCAAGGCCATAATCAAGGCCTGAGGGATACTCTTAATCCCAAATGGTCCAAACAGCAACACTTTAAAAGCTGAGCCGAATACAAGTAACAGTTCTCAAAGCGTTGGCGCAGACCTGTCTTGCATTGAGACATGCTCAGTGTTTCCATCTCTTAGCGAGGACTTCCTTATTTCTGTCTATCTGAACTCTATAGCTCATCTCATTCCTTGGAACTGTCAAGGACACCACCAAACATGGATTCAGCCAGGTGTTGTTGTTTTTTTTAAAGCTTTGGGTAGACTCAGTTTCATATTTCTTTTTGTAGAAAATTTCAATAGATGTAGCTATTGTGAGAGATAACAAAAAATATTTTGGCATATTAAGTTCTGCAGCAAAGTAACTATTACTTAAAGAAGCTGAGAACTGGAGAAGGCAAGGAAACATGCTAAGGAGTTAAATTCACATACTAATTCCAAAGAATGAGCCAGTTTGTAATCTACCTTAAAGATGTTGAACTGAACAATATGCTTAGGGAATCATAAGGCTTATTACAGCTAAAGTCAGTTAAAGAAATAGTCTTTACTTTCTGGAATCTAACAGCTAAAACTCTTTGCTGTTTAAAAGGCATACTTAAAAGTAGAAAAGAAAATTCTAGGGAGAATCAATTTTTATACCACAGTATTCTGCGGCAGAAAGTATAAACAAAGCCCTTTCATCTAGAAGTTAGATTGTTCTTGAAAGTGGTTTTCAATAACATTCATGCTAATTTGAATACCAGTAAACATGATCAGCATTTACATTTTATGAATACATTACACATGGATAATAGTGGAACATCATAGCTGTAATATTATGTCAAAGGAAAAAAATGCTTTAGCAATTTTTTTCATCTACCCCGTGCATGTTAATTTTCTTGCTTCTAGTTGTATAACATTTGCCGTCATTTATTATTCTATAGAATACAGGAAATGGTGTCCTTTGTTTTACCTCAGTAAAGCAGTCATGATAAGACAGGGAATAGTGGTATATGGCTATGGATTTAGTGATCAACTACCTCAGGACAGAGGTCTAGGACCTGTAATGAGGGCACAGAGTCTTGTAGGGAAGGTAATAATTCATGTAATAAAAACAAAAAACAAAGCAAAAAAACAGGTTCCCAGGGCTGATGCTACTTACTATAGTATCCTATTTTTGATGTTTCTCTGCTGATCATAATAGGGACTAATTTAGTATTATATGTCTCCCTCTCTGTGTGTCTATATAGTATGAAAATATAATGATGCTATCTGCAGATAAGAACTATAGCTGTCCAATGGGTCACCAGTAAAACTATAAAGTTACAAATTATATTACATAAGTATATGTTAGAGGAGAGCAGGCAGAGTTGGGTTGGTGATGGAGTTAAACATGTCCTCAGTTTAGAGTCCTTGTATTGCCACAAGAGATCCAAGTCCTACCCTTCCCATGAATTCCATTGTCCCTTACCAAGCACTAATTTAGTGCTGATTGTTAGTTGACTAGACTCTTGTATAAAGGTTTGACTAAATCTTCTATGCCACAACTTTATGCATGACCCTGATCCTTTGCACTGACAATATCTGAAGAAAGGAAGAGCATCACTCCAACCCTAGTCTGTTGAAGATACTTAAAATGAGATGTTGTGGTCCTCAGCAAGTCATTTGGTCTTTTTTTTTTTTTTTGGTTCTACTTTCCTTCTATTATAAATGTTTTTCTTTTTCTTTTTAGCATATTATAATATTCTGTGTCCCAGTATATTTGTAACTATAGACTTGATTGATAGACTCATGGGTGCTTGACTTAGAGCATACCCACGATGCCAAATTGCCCCATTATGATCATGGCACAAAATCAATTTAATTTTGATCTTATGCCATAGACTTAAATGCTTTGATTTTCTTTTACTGTTCTTTCTCTCTCTCTCTCTCTGCTCACATCAATATTCTTCTAAATCACAGGGTACTATTAGATAATTCGGCTTTTTGACTGTAGTTTTGTTTTATTCACAAATGTACATAATTTTTTGAATCAAAACACAGAAGAATATTAGAATTATTATCTTAATTGGCTCTGTTTGGCTCTGACACTGATAGGCAGTTAACCTGAATCAAGGAATGTAGGCTGATGTTTAAAATTATTATTCATGGTGAATTTTGCAGGAGAATTCCAGCGATGCTTTTGAATTTATGTCAATGCTGCAAAACTAAATTACTAGAATGAATGGACCTGAAGACAGAAATGACTATATAATCACCTATTTAAAAAACAAAACAAAAACTTCATGACATTGCTGAGATCTAGTTTTCTAGGCTTTTACTCTCATAACTATCAACACCCATTGGTCTCATTTTATCTTAATTCACTATACCATTTTCCCGTTAACATTTAATCCTACAAGACAAGATTGTAGAATATAGAATGAACAACACACACACACATGTATTACAAGGGTGTCAAACCTGCAGCCCATGGGCTGGATGTGTCATGCGCTGGCCATGTTCATTCCATTTTACCGAAGGGGGAAAATGTTGCAATACATCATGTGATGACAATGTGTCATCATGAATTTGACACCCCTGGCTTGTGATATTCATCATAGATATGAATTTCCTGTGACCTCTTTCTATAAAACTTAAAATCAATTCATAATGTCTTATAGTTTTTGTCCAAGCTCCATAGGTCTTTTAATAACAGAATAATAATAGATTACAACTTTAGGATGGTTTAATTTTTATTAAGAAAAGGTGGTATAAAAAGTGGTATAACTCCTTATCTGCTTTTTCCTGATCCTCTTTTGCAGTTTATTACTCTCAAGCACATCCTAAACCTAAAATTCCCTATTTGACATGTACAATTATTTAGCTCAAATTTATGTTTCAGATATCTTCCATTTTACTTTTATAAACCATTATCCACCCTGCTTAATCAATATTCAATTTTCGATTAAGATATTTTCAATCCTGGCAATATTTTTACTTTCTGTTTCTAATTACTAATAAAAAATATTTTTATATTATTTTTTAAAATGCAAAATATTAAATTGATTTGCAATTTGCCTTTTCAGAGTTTCTACATTTAACTTCAAAGAATGAAATATATATTATTTGTCTTATTTCTGGGTTTTTAAAACAAGACCAGAAACCTACAATTGAATCATAATATTCTACAGTATTGCTCATTGGCAGCAAAGTTGAATGTTTCTGAAAAAGTGGGAAAATAACACCTTATATTTTCCACTTCTTTAAATTAATTCTTCCTTCAGAATTATGATATACTGTATTATTTTGAAAGTTTGTGTAGTTGTATCAATATAGTGTCATTATGTTTCTTGGCAACTGACATTGTCAGATATAAGAAGTCTTTCTTTCTTTCCTTCCTTCCCTCCCTCCCTCCCCTATCCTCCCCTCTGCGATATCTCTATATCAAACTCCCAGCATCACGTTGTTGTCATGTTATGTATCACAACTTCTTCCCCTTTGCTAAAATGGGGGTGGGCTTCGCCAGCAGGTGATGCATCCCGTCTGTGGGCCACAAGTTTGACACCCCTGTTCTATATGCTTGCTGAAAACGGGAAGCCTTTTCAAAGCAGAAACAGATGGAAAATGGGCAATCATTTATGAACCAGCAGTGTGCTGCAACTGTCAGAAACCCCAACAAAGATGATTAGGGGACTGGAGGCTAAAACATATAAAGAACTGTTACTGGAATTGAATATATCTAGTGTAATGAAAAGAAGGACTAGGGGTGACATGGTAGCAGTGTTCAAATATCTCAGGGATTGCACAAAGAAGAGGGAGTCACACTATTCTCCAAAGCACCTGAGGGTAAGGCAAGAAGCAATGGGTGGAAAATAAGCAAGGAGAGAAGCAACTTAAAACTAAGGAGAAATTTCCTGACAGTTAGAACAGTTGTTCCAATCAGTGGAACAACTTGCCTCCAGAAATTGTGAATGCTCCAACACTGGAAGTTTTTAAAAAGAGATTGGATAATCATTTGTCTGAAATGGTATAGGGTTTTCTAAATGAGCAGGGGGTTGAATTAGAGGACCTCCAAACTTCTGTCTAACTGTTATTCTGTTAAAAATATTATTTTGGCCCTCAAATAGGCATAGCACAGTTATAATGCCAAGGCAACCCCCCCAAACTCTGTCTAGAATCCAATATAATCCATGGAGGTCGACCTTTGCAACTTTCATGGTAAGTCCTTTGCCTCTAAAAGATGGTGAAGACTCACTGTGTAATCTGTCCTGTCTTTTCTTTGTATCTTACAGCAGGGGTCCCCAACCACCGGGCCGCGGACCGGTACCGGTCTGTGGAGCACTCTGTACCGGGCCGCAAAGAAAATAAAATTTAAAAAATGGCGGCTTTCTTCACCTTCGGTGAATGCTGCTGGGATCAGGGATCAAGGACACAAATGAAAGAAGGGGAGGGAGGAAGCAACCAAAGCCTGTCCTGCTCTCCAGCTCAGCAGCTTCGGTTTCCTCCCGCCTCATTCCTCTCTCAGTCGCTCTCTCGCTCCTCCACCAGCCCAGGAAGAAACTGCTTCAAAGGAGCCGGCAGGGTGGCTTTTCCTGTCGATGCAGCTCCCCCGAAGCGCCCGTTCATCCCCACCCCGCCGCCAATCAATCCAGGTTCAATCCAGTGCTCCGTTCTGCCTGCCTGCCTGCCTTCGTTTGTTTCGGAGCAGCTTCGGCTGAGAAGAATAACTATTCGCCTCTTTTTATCAGCCGAAGCTGCTCCAAAACAACCAGAAACGCAGGCAGGCAGGCAGGCAGGCAGAACGGAGCACTGAATTGAACCGCGGGCGGGCGGGGTGGGGGTGGGGGTGAACGGGCACTTCGGAGGAGCTGCGGCGACAGGAAAAGCCACCCCCCCTGGCTTCTTTGAAGCAGTTTCTTCCTGGGCTGGATGTTAGAGGTCCATCGTAGCTCTGAATGATCCCTAAACAAGGACTACAGGAGCTTCCTAGGGAAAACACACTGACTAAATGCTCCTCATTCAATTCCTGTTTTTACCAAACAGAGATAAGAGAAACATCTGCATGAAATTTTGTAGCTACACAGCTGGGCAAGACCTAGAACTAGAGAGACTGCAGTCAGGTGTCTTTAATGCTAGTTGTAGGGTAAACATAAAGTTTTGGGAATGGAAAATAGAATCTCCCCCCCCCTCCCCGGTCCTTGAAAAAGTGTTTCTGCTTGAAACTGGTCCCTGGTACAAAAAAGGTTGGGGACCACTGTCTTACAGTACAGCTAGTAATTTCTAACTGAATTAATGGAATTGGTTATAAAAATGGCTAGGCTCTTGGCTTTGCAAACTAAAGGGCCTTTTTTCCCCCAATGTCAGATCAGTTTCAAATAAAATCTTTCTGAGGGACAAAAAGGATATTTTGAATTATTTCCCTGTTGACAATTCTGCTAAGCTATATCCAGTAGCCTTCAGTAGTTTTGACCTCCACCTTAAAAGAGCAATACAGAACTGTAACAGAGCAGTTTATGATTCAGTCTCCAACTTGCCATTTGTGGTAATGAGAGTCAGAGGTATAGGATATTTGGAGTAACTTGAGTTTTGCTGCCATAAATTGGGTTTCATTGTCAGTTACAATGTCACAGAAAATAAAAGCATTATTCTGCCGTCCAGTAAACTTATCTTGGGAACTTATGTTAGGGAAGGGAAATATTTCAATCAATTCTAAATTGTCTACAATAATCAGATAATATTGACTTCAACCCCTGAGTCACACAGAACAGCTGCAACACTTTCCCAAGAGTGGTCAGGTAAAGATGTAGAAAGTAAAGAATCCTCCTATTTTACTGGTAGGGTTTCTTTGAAGTATTTATGTATACAAATTTATTATTTATGCAAATTTTAATATAGCTTAATGGAATATTAAGGTTTAATATTTAGTTGGCTTATATTATTTGATTGGACAAGTAGACATATAGCAAGAACAGCTATTTACCACTCTGATACATCAATTGAAAACAGAAGCAAGTGTGAATAATAATAAAGTTTTGATGGTATCAGTTGAAAACAGAAGCAAGTGTGAATAATAATAAAGTTTCGATGGGACACCTTGTTTTTCTTACACTAGATACAATATTAGACATATGATGCAAGATACAATATTAGACATATGATGTCTATTTTCCTTCAATGACTATGACTATTCCTAAAGTATCCTTGTTTAGATTTACTATTTCCTTTCTAATGTACTATGTGGCCTAAAAACATAAGAATTTAAAGTTAAACAATTTATCATTTTTATATTTATCTACTGTTTAGCTCTCAAGAAGAGCCACCTCATCTTTTAGAACCATATCTATTTTCAGCTGTTTATTTCTATACCCAGATATTGCTTTTCTGGGTACACACAGTTTACAGATTAACAGCGTTGGAAGGCACCTTGTAGGTCATCTAGTCCACCACCACCCCCCGCCCAAGCAGGAGATCCTACACCATTTCTAACAAATGGCAATCCAATC
The DNA here is from genome assembly GCF_049901735.1 of Notechis scutatus. Lineage (NCBI taxonomy): Eukaryota > Metazoa > Chordata > Lepidosauria > Squamata > Elapidae > Notechis > Notechis scutatus. The sequence continues at coordinate 254,398,483 of NC_142009.1, read as the reverse complement.
TCTTCTTGAAAGTCTCAAATGATGAAGCTCCCACAACTTCCCAAGGCAAGCTGTCCCATTGGTTGATTGTTATCACTGTCAGAAATTTTCTCTACCAGTTTCTCTATTTTTTGAAATATCTTCATTCTTCTATTAACTTTTCTGATAATTTTAGTTCAAGGTTATTTCTGTATTATCTCTCTGCCTATGTTCATATTGATATTCTGTAATCTTACAAATAAGGTACCCTGGAATTTAAATTTAATAACATTGTTCCCAAAGAAGATTTTGAAGCTGTGAAGGAGAGAGAGAAGGGAAGGGGTTAGGTTTTTTTTTCTTCCCTTCCTTATACTGACAGCTAAGAGACTTAAGCAAGAAATTGAAAAAAATCCACATTGACATTAATAGGTATCTAAGCTGAAAATAAAAGTCAAAGGGATAATAAAGATTTCTGGATATTTAAAAGTTTTTAAAAGCAGGAAAGGAGAAAAAAAAGAATAAAAGGGCAGGATCTGGAAAAATGGAGGAGACTGCCTGGAACTAAGGAATGGAACTGTAACTAAAAGGAACTTACAGTGAAATTTCAACAAGATTCCTCAAAGATACATCTTAATTGAAACTTGGTAACAAAATAATAGAACCCCAGGAAGAGAAAGTGGAAAAAAGAAGCAGAAAGAAACAGCCTTGGATTATTTGGATTACTTGGTGATTTTTGATTTTTGCATCTGGATGATTAAAATTTACCGGGTGGTTGTTTAAAAGTGTTTAAAATGGTATCACTCTTAGAAGAACTGAAAATGGAACTTTAAAAATGGAAAGAAGATGCACAAGAAGGGAGAGGTTCTTTTGGCTTCGTATTTCAATTCTTAGATATGGAGATCTGGAACTATGAGAAACAACAAGAAACACTTGCAGAACAAGAAGATTGGGACAAAGAAGAAGCCATCTTTAATGATCAAATAATTTTAAGTGGGGGGAAAAAGAAAAGGGGGGAAAGAGAGTGAAAGGTTTAAGACTAGAAAAAAACAACCAAAAAGAAGAAGAATAATTTGAAAGATAAGTATAATATTAGAAAGCAACAGAAGAGGGGATTACAGATGAGAGAGTTAGAAGTAGAGAGACGAGGGGGTAAAAAGGGGAGGGAGAAGAAGAGGGGGAAGAAGGCAAGGAAAAGAAGTTGTAAAAGACAGAAACAAGTAATGGAGAAACAGGGAAAAGATATAAGGATTGAAACCATAAGCTTGTTTAGAGATAATGGGTGAAAATTTAATTGCAAAAGGGATACATAAGATAGCATTGGTATATTATAAACAGAAATAATTTTAGAAAATATGATTAAAATGATGGATAACATATTTAATGTAATGTAGTTGAATGTTTGGTAATAAATAAATGAATTAAAATGATTGAGAGAATTAAATGGGAACATTTTTAATTATTAGTAATGATTTATAAAAATATGTGAGAAATATGGGGAAAAAAGAATTAACTATGGAAAGTTTATAAGTGTTCCCAAGGAAGTATGATATTTAATTGAAAAGAAATGTTAAAGATGTTAAGATTTTAATGAATATTAATGATAGAATTGAATTGGAATGGAATGTGTGCTTTATTTACATATATATATAATTTTTTTCTTTTTAAGAATATAGTGTGCATTTTAAGAATGTACCAAGCAGAATTCAATTGGAAGTTATGTATTATATTGAATGCTACAATCTTAAAGGTATACATTGAAGCTTAAATAAGAGTTTGAATGGATAAAATTAAAAGATATAAAGGTGTCATCCTCCAATTGGTAACTACAGGGAAAAATTTGTTTAATAAGAAAAGATAATATGAAATTGAAACAGGACAGAGAAAAGTATAAATATAATGATTTGATTGAGATGAGATAATTAAAATAAAGTTGAGAAAATTAAAAGAGGGGAAAAACTATGTAGAAAATATAAAACAGTAATAAGATATGGAATAGAATATAAAAATGAGCATGAAATTGAGTTTGGTGTCTGTATGAAGAAGTGATAACCTGGGACCATGCTATTTTCAAAAAAGATGTTTTATTTGTATTTTGTTTTTGTGAAAACCCAAATAAAACTTTCAAAAAAAAAAAGATGTGTAAAGGCCTTCATGGAGCAGTTGTTGTGAGGCCACCTTTGAATCCAGCTAAGATTAATTTTAAAATCTGCCTGAATCTAGGTATACCTAATATTCATAACCATTCACTCCTGATAAGATCGAACTTTCTTCCCATCCATGCTTCCATACTTTCCAGACACTGAAACAAAATTTTAATAACTTCACTTGACCAGCCTGGAATAGGAAAATATAACTGAATACCACATTCCAAAACAGTGAATAATCTCATCTAGCAGTTTTCTATAGAACTATTGAACAGGAGGGAACACCAAATGTTGTGGCAGCCTAAAAAGAAGGGACCTAGGGAATGTCATTTTTCTCCAACCAGCAGCAACTGGTTCCAGCCCTGAGGAAAGGAAGATAACCAAAAGATTGTGTCCCCAATTCTCAGACTTCAGAGCTGACCCACAAGGACATCATGACCAATGGTATTGAAAGCCACCAAGATATCCAGAAGGATAAGGATGGATGTACCACTTCTCTCCTGGCTCTGCCATAGCAATGTCATCAAAAAGTGTGATCAAAGTTGTTTCAGAATTGAATCACAGTTTGAAACCTGATCAAAATGGATTGAGATAACCTACTTCCTATAGGGTTTCAACAGCTGCAGTCCAACTACCTTCTCTACAACTTTCTCTTAAAAATGAATGCTGGAATTGGAATGATAGCTATCCAAGAGCATTGGATCCAAATACAATCTTTTGACTAGATACATCCCTTCTTTAAAGTCTACCTTAAGTAAGATGAGGGTGACATAATGCATATCATATCCTCCTGAAAATAGCACTGATTATTTGAATTGTGCCTACTATCATTATAAAAATGATAAATAGTATACCATTTGTGTCACTTCTGTGATGATTTAATGATGTGTTATATCATTATAACTATTCACTCTGTGGAGTCCATGGTTAAATCGCTCTTGTTGTTTGCAACTATTTCATAACATTCTACCTGATTCCGAGTTCAGCTTATTCCATATATCCGGAATGCAGGATCATAGGCATATCTATCTTGAACATCTTCAGTGAGATATCCCTTTAAGTACTTAACAGAATAACAGAATAACACATTTGGAGGGAAACTTGAAGGTTTCAAGTGGGAAATCCTTTATTTCGGACAAATGGCTGCCCAATATCTTCTTAAAAATGTCCAGCATGGTTTTTAAACCTCCAGACTGAGGCAAGTCCTTCCACTGATTAATTGTTCTGTCAGGAAATTTTTCCTTAGTTTTAGGTTGGATATCTCCTTGATTAGTTTCCATCCATTGCTTCTTGTTCTGCTTTCAGTGCTTTAGAGAATAGCTTAATCTCCCCCCTTCTTTGTGGCAACCCCTCAGATATTGCTATCATATCACTCCCGAGGTCTTCTTTTCATTAAATTAGATGTAACCAATTCCTGCAACCATTCTTCATATGTTTCAGCCTCCCAATCATCTTTGTTGCTCTTCTCTGCATTATTTCTAGAGCAGGGGTGTCACACTGATGTCGTCATAGTAGTTACACGTGATGTAGCAGGACTTTTTCCCCCCTTCACTAAACCAGGCATTGGTGTGGCCAGTGCATGATGCATCCGGCCTGTGGGCCGGAAGTTTGACAGCCCAGTTCTAAGGCCTAAACATATTTTTTACATTGCGGCAACCAAAACCAAAACCATGTGTGGTCTTACAAAGACATTATAAGGTGGCACTAATACTTCATGTGATCTTGATTCTATCCTTCTGTTAATGAAGTCTAGTACTGTGTTGGCATTTTTGGCAGCTGCAACACACTGCTAGGTCATATTTAAGTGATTGTCCACAAAGTCTCCAAGATTCCTCTCAGTTTTTTTCTGAAGGATAAATATACTCTGTTCATTCAATCTTTCCTTATTGTTGTACTTTGATTCTCCTTTATAGGATGCTGAACTAGATACCACAATTAGGTCTATCACAAGTTGATGCCACTAGCTTGACACTGCCAGCAGAGTGTGGTGTTCTCACCACTGCCGAATCCTTGCTGCCAACTCAAAAAAAGGCTGCCCCCTGCTAACTGCATTCAGCTAGTGGTGTCAAGTCCTCCCATTCTGATTTCAATCAAGGTAAAACTTAATGCGGAGGACGATGGAATGAGTTCTTTGTGTGACTTAAAAACTATACATCTGTAGATGCAGGCTAAAAAAATTCTTTTTTGGGGAAGCATGCTGTGTTGATGTTTACTTTTAGCTTGTGCTCAACTGCCGTTTGTGACTATGACAAAGGATGGGACAGCATCTAAGACAATGATACACTAAAACTATACTTAAAAAGTATAAGACAATGATACACTAAAGCTATACTTCAAAAGCAGTTTTCCTCCAGAGAGTGAAGTGTATTCTGCTCATCCAGTTCAGTAATCAATCCAATTTGTTTTATATTTCCCAGATGTCTTCCTTTAGTAAAGCCCTCCCCTATATGTTGTTGATTGCATTATTACTATGGGTGAGACAGGACAAGACTTAAAGAAACAATGAGATGGTGTTTCTTCTTTTCCCTTGTCTTTTGTTTATAAAGAACATTTGCTGTGTTCAGCCTTGGCTGCATATAATTGCCATTTAAGAATGTAATGCTTCAGTGGCTTCGAAATCAAGGTGCTTGGAAATATGTTGATATATGGAACTGCTATATAAAGTGGTAATGTGTATCTATATAGGTGTATCTGTGTATCCAACTAAATAAACATGGCAATGGGTAGAACTTACTGACTATTAACCCGTGTTCTTGCTTCTTCTACCTGCTTTATTTATTTGAGATATTCTACCTGGCAATGAAATCCCTCTAAGCCTCAGTCTTTTCCAATTATGCTTTTGTTTCTTTGTTTGTTTTAAGTACTCTATAAGTTTTTTTTTTCCCTTCCTTCTGTGATTGTCATATTCTACACCTTCTTCATCATACTGGTTTAAACACAAGTAGAGCTTTTACACATTGGTTGCATATAATATTATATCAACATTTCTTTTAAGATGAAGTTTTAGTAAAGAGCCGTTAATAGCATTCATTTCATAAACATTCCCAAATGGTTGCTATGATAATTGATCCAGTCAGGGAGCTTTATCTCTGTTCTGTTCATTTATGTCTTTGAAGCTGCTAAAATTAGCCTGTATGGTGACTCAGAATATTCAAGTGGCCAATGACCAAAAAATTGGCAGATCTTAAATTTTACATAATGGATATATTATAAATTAAAAAGCACCAGGATAGTTAAAGGATTTAATTATTCTTGAGTAAACTGATGAAATCAAGTAAGAAAAAAAATGGGATGCACAAAGCATAGCCTCAGTAGGTAACAATATCTGGATAATATTGCTTGAAAATTCAGTGGACAACTAAGAAAACCAGCAAATGGAAATCAAACAAGTCAACCCTGGATTCTCACTTTAAGTTCAAATAATTAAGCTCCGTTTACTTACTTCTAACACATTATGCAGAGACCTAGCTCTTTGAGAAGGCTCTAATGGTGGAAAAGGTGGAAGGAATTGAGAGGAACATGACCAGCAGAAAGGTGGATGGATTCAGCTGCAGTAGGATGTGTTGACGTAATTCCCCATTAGGAGAATGAGTGCACACAGGGAGACGTAGTGAGAGTGGTGAGGAATAACACACAACCAGCACACAGATACACTGTATAGTAAAATGTAGGTTTTTACTTCCAGTAAACGGTTAAGCAAAGTCCAACAAACAGTCCAAGTCATACATGGTTAAGGCAGTCAGTATTCAGTCCAAGGATAATCCAAAAACAAAGTCTAGTATCATAAACAGTTCAGTAACAGACTTACATCAGATCCAAGAAGAACTATGATCAGCAACAGTCAATAGGGAAAAAAATCAGGAACCAAAAACAGCAAACATCAGAACATCGACCAACTAGCAACTATCAACAACAGGACAAACAACCCAGGTTTCTGGCTCCATCTTATGGCCCTTTGAGGAACCACACCCAATTACAATTTTAGCATTCCCTTAAAGAGACAGCATTAAATCTCTATCCTGGTTTATATATTTCCAACCCAACTGTTAGGTGATTAACATTCCTAACAGGATGAGTTTACCATTGGAAGACTTGAAAGATCAGGTTAGAGATAGACGGTCATGGAGAAAATCTACTTAAGTGGTTACCATGAATCACTAGCAGCCTGATGGCATATAATCAATCAATATTTAAATATAAATTGTCAGGAAATAAGAAGTTTGCAAGCTAGACTGAAAAATTGGAAACAAGACCATTAGAAGAAGGAAATAGCAAATCACTTTTATTTATTTTATTTATTTGATTTGTCAATCACTGACAAAATAATAGGTATAAGTATAAATATGAGTAAGAATACAGAAAATAGGTATGATTAAATGGGGAGAATAGGACAGGGACAGAAGGCACAATGGTGCACTTATGCACACCCCTTACAGACCTCTTAGGAATGGGGTGGGGTCAATTGTGGATAGTTTGAGGTTAAAGGAGTGGGGGTTTGAGGATATAACTATAGAGTCGGGTAGTGCATTCCAGGCATTGACCACTCTGTTGCTGAAGTCGTACTTTCTGCAATCAAGTTTGGAGTGGTTAACATTGAGTTTGTATCTGTTGTGTGTTCTTGTATTGTTGTGGTTGAAGCTGAAGTAGTCATTGACTGGTAGGACATTGTAGCTGATAATTTTGTGTACTATGCTTAAGTCAAACCATAGGCAGCGTAGTTCAAGATTGTCCAAGCCCAAAATTTCAAGTCTGCTGATATAGAGTATTCTGTTGCGAACAGAGGAGTGTAGTACTCTTCTCGTGAAATACTTCTGGACTCGCTCAATTGTATTAATGTCCGATACACAGTGCAGATTCCAGACAGATGAGCTATATTCGAATATTGGTCTAGCAAAGGTTTTGTATGCCCTAGTTAGCAATTCAATATTTCCAAAGGAGAAGCTTGGTAAGATTAGATTTACAACTCTTAATGCGTTTTTGGCAATGCTGTTACAGTGAGCTCTGGCGCTTAGGTATGAGTACTCCTAGGGTCCTTGACAGAGTGAGGGTCATCAACAAGGTCATATCTACCTAGTTTGTATTTGGTGTACTGATTTTTTTTACCAATGTGTAGGACAGAGCATTTGTTGGTTGAGATTTGAAGTTGCCAATTGTTTGACCATTCAGACACATAATCAAGGTCACTTTGAAGAGCAGTAGCATTGTTGGTGGTGTTGAATAGTTTTACATCATCCACAAAGAGGATGCAGTTGCTTATAAGGTGATCACAAAGCTCATTTATATAGAGTATAAAGAATATGGAAAACATCAAAATTGTGTAAAGTCACCTGGAGTGGAGCTGAACTTGAGGATATCAAGTTTATATTCACCTTTTGTGAAGGTTATTGAGACAGTGGTTGATGCTCAGTTTTGGAAACCTATGGCTAAAAGCAGATTATGTGGATTTTTTTCAGACTGGATCATAGAGAACAAATGGCATTGTTCATGATTGTGAATAACCTCTAGAGGACTCCAAACTGGGGCAGTGTACCCACCCTGTCCGTCCTGAATATCATACCATTGGCCATGGTATTCTTCTCAGCAGGGGTGGGATTCCACACTTTTTCCTACCAGTTCTATGAGAGGGTGCTTCACACAGCACCCCAGTGTTTAGTATTACACCATTTTTGACTTTGTATGGGGTTTCAGTCCCCCAGACTGAGATGGTGCTCAATCTTGTTGGATGTATGGCTCCTAGTCAAGAAGCCAGGGAAGCTGTAGCTGGGATGATCTTTATACATATTTGTCTTGGGTGCCAATTATGTCTTTTCCTACACTAGGAGACTTTGCTCATCCAAACCTTGTTCACTTCTGATTTGGATTACTGCAGCATGTCCTGCAGTGTGTTGTTCCTATTGAAAACCATCTGGAAATTACAATTGATACAAAATGCAACAACATATGTAGTTGTGGGTTCTAAGTTTGCCCATGTACATGCCTATTGCCCAAGCCATTGGCTCCTAGTTTCTTTACAAGTGTAATTCAAAGTGTTGGTCATACGATTTTGTCCATGGCAGGGGTTGGACTAGAAGACCTTTGAGGTCCCTTCCAACACTAAGATTTTATTATTTTATATAATGATTAAACAATCAGATAAGCCAGGCTACGAGCAAATGTCATCTATATTTTAACACTTCTTCACTTACACCATATACCCTTCCAGTCTAATCATTTTTTGACATTCTCATAGCATTCATTAATTTATTTTCATCCATTTTTAATGTATTTCATTCCTTTAAATCCTACTCTTCAACATATTGTAATGCTTTTGTTCCCATAGACATCTCTAAAATATTCCTTTGAACAATCCTCCACTTCTGTTTCATCCCATATCTGTTCAACGTTGTTTATTTTAATTCCCATTCACTTTCCCATAGGCCTTTTCACCTACTTCCAAAACAATTTTACTTCCATGAAAAACAGTCAGCATTTACTCTGCCTCCTTCCTCGCTATATTACTTCTATCTTTTTAAGTCCGTATACACTGTACTGTGTTTTTTCTCTTTTTTAAAAAGGAGTCATTCCCTCACACCATTTTTCTCATTTACAGCCTCTTTCATTTTATCGTTCCATCAAGCATCATTTTCCATATTTTTCATTAGCATGACTCCACACACTTCTGGGATTCTCTATAATGTAATTCTTTTCATTCTGTTCCTAGCAGCTTCTGCCTCCTCCTCTCTTAGGTTCATTTCCCATTCATTCTGTTGAAATGGAAGATTACTATTTCTTCTTACTCTTTCATACAAGCCTTGAACTTTATCTGTTTATTTCCTCTTGCTTTGTTTTCTTCCTTCTCGTTTTTCTTCAACTTTTACACCATTAAAAACTGATCTGTTCCAGATGCAGAATTCTCATTTCCCTTAACATTTTTTCAAGCATTTTTCTCATCTTGACATCATAAACAATGAAATAGCTTGCTTTTAGATTTATATTCATTCCTTTGGCCTATTTATATATGACTAGATTTATATTTAAACCATACATTAGAAACAAATAGAACCTCTTCTAGGCAATACTCACAGCTTAGATGTCATTTTCAATCATTCCTGGTTCTCCAAATAGACCAATACTTCCTCCCACAATTTCCATGCATCTATTCAAGTTAGATAACCCATCTCCCATTCATCCAAAGTATTACATAATTTTCCTCTACACTCCTAAAATTAAAGTTATTATCTATTTATTGGATTTTTATCCCTCCTTTATTATTATATCCTTATATTATTATTATACTCCCTCCTTCTCCTCTTTCCCCCCACAATGCTCCTGTGTCATGGATTGTGGGGGGAGAGAGGGGGGGGAGAGAGGGAGGGAGGGAGAGAGAGAGAGAGAGAGAGAGAGAGAGACTGGTGCAAGGTCACCCAGCTGGCTTTCATAGACAAGGAAGGACTAGAACTCACCATATCCTGGTTTCCAGGCTAGCAACCATTACATCAAAGTAGCTCTCAATTCTTCTATTATCACAATTCCCTGGATACATACAACTATCTTTAATCTTTGAATTCTTACTTTCCTATGTATTCTTATGACAATAGATGACACAAATCCATTCTTTTTGAGATATGTTTTGCCCAATTCATTAGCAATTAAACCAAAACTTTCCTTCATGCATTCATCAACTCCATTCCACAAGATCAGGCTATCTTCATTCATATGTATACAACCTTCTCTTATTTTCAAAGCTCCGCAACATACCTATTTTTTTCAGTCATTCATACATTCCTCTTATGTGTTGTTTGTTTGTTTGTTTGTTTGTTTATTTATTTATTTATTTATTTGTTTATTTATTTTGCCACCTATTCGCCCATGGCAACTTGAGGTGGTTTACACAATGTAAAACCATATTTCAAACAAAAAATAAAAATAAAAAACAATAAAAAACTAACAAAGAATCAAATAAATTAGTAAAGTACAATAGAACAAATTTGGAAAAAAATAAAAAAAATAAAAACAACTCCCACCCACCCTCACCCTGATGACAGCAGATCATACTAGCCATTTGATGGGCTCCATCCCTCTCTGGGTTCTCCAGTCCCGCTGGCAAAACCAGGTCTTCAGTGCCTTTCAGAAGAGTGCTAGAGTGAGGGCCATTCTAATCTCTGGGGGAATGATATTCCAAAGAGAGGGAGCCACCATGGAGAAGGCCCTTCTTCTGGGTCCCACCAGGTGTATCTCCCTCAGGGGTGGGACCCACAACATTTCCTGTCCCCCTTGCTGTAATCGTTGGGTAGATGTGACTGGCAAGAGACGTTCCCTCATATAACCTGGACCCAAGCCATGAAGGGCTTTAAAGGTGACAACCAGCACCCGGAATTGCACCCGGAAACAAATCAGCAACCAATGCAGCTCGTGCAGGAGAATTAATACATGTGCACACCAAGATCTGCACAAAACCATGTGGGCTGCTGCATTTTGCACCAACTAGAGCTTTTTCAAGGGCAGTCCCATGTAGAGCGCATTGCAATAATCAAGACGGGAATGACCAGGGCATGAGTGACTGTAAGTAGGGACCATTGGTCCAGAAAAGGACATAACTGGTACACAACCGACAGTTGTGCAAAGGCCCTCCTAGCTCTTCGAACAGGAGTCATGAGTATAGGAAAAACCCTAGGTTACGCACAGAGTCTGTTTGGGGTAGTGCCACCCCATCCAAGATTAAAGGTGGTAATTCTCCCTGAGCCAACAAATCCCAAACCCAGAGCCACTCAGTCTTGCAAGGGTTTAGTTTCAACCCATTGCTCCCCATCCAGCCCCTAACAGCCTCCAGGCACTGCAAGAGGGAGGACCAGCAACACTTAACTCACCATGGGCCGAGACATACAGCTGAGTATCATCAGCATATTGGTGATACCTCAGTCCATGGTGATGTATGATCTTACCCAGAGGCTTCATATAAATGTTGAACAGGAGTGGAGAGAATACCGAGCCCTGCAGAACCCTGTAAAGCAGTGGGCAAGGGCTGATCTCTCCCTTCCTATCAACACTGACTGAGAGCAGCTGCAGAGGAAGGAAGTGAACCAAGACTGCACAAGGCCTCCCATTCCATCCCCCGAAGCTGCCCCAGGAGAATCCCATAGTCAATGATACAAAAGCTGCCGAGAGGTAAAGTAGAGCAAGGATGGATGCACTACTCCTATCCTGCTCCCACCAGAGATCATCCAAAAGTGTGATCAATGCCGTTTCTGTCCCAAATCCAGGCCTGAATCTTGACTGGTAGGGGTCGGGATAATTCGTTTCATCCATAAACCTCTGGAGATGCTGAGTGACTACCTTCTCAACAACCTTCCCCCAAAAGAGAAGATTGGAGACAGGTCAAAAATTATCCAGTCGGGTGGAGTCCAGTGATGGTTTCTTAAAAAGAGGGCATACCACAGCCTCCTTAAAGTGCTGGGGCACCATCCTGTAGAGAAGCATTAATCACCACCAGAGTCCACCCTCCTGTCATCTCCTGGGAAGCTTTCACAAGCCAAGAGGAACATGGGTCTAAAATACAGGTGCTTGCACACAGGATCTTGTCCACTTCCTCAGGAGCAACAGGGTCAAACCATTCCCAGATAATAGGGCAAGAACCTGCCTCAAGAGCTTCCACCTGACCAGCAACCATGCCAGCATCTAACTGGGAACAAAGTTGAGTGAATTTGTCTTCCAGAAAATCCACAAATTCTTCAGTGTGCCCCTTCAGGTGGACCTCAATCTTCTCCTTCCCTAGGAGGAGATGGCTCACCTGGGCGATTATCTGTAGATACAATTAGTGTGGAGAAGTATTTACATTTTGCCTCACGAATTGCCACAAGGTAGGCTCTTACCCATGTTCGATCGAGTTCATCTCAACCTGGAATGTAAATTTCCTTTTTCATTCCAGGTTGCAAACTTTCACATGCCCTAGTCATCACCAAATGAACTCACTGATATCGTCTACTATGGCTTTGGTCAATCAAAGCTTTTGCATTTCATGTTTTATTTAAAAAGTGAAGATGTAGAGTAAGTAACTAGCCTTGGCCATAGCTATGAAATATGCAATATTCCCTACTAGCAGTAAGAACAGTACTGAACAGTTTTGGCATAACTGGCAAATGGAAACAAACCCCCATTATATTTCAAATACGTTCAGGGCCGCCGAGAGGATTATTAAGTGCTGGAACAAGACTAATATGGGCCCCTTCACAAAAGGGTGCTCCTGGCCTAGAGCACCCACCTGAGAGCAGTGGCATGGCAGTCTCCTCGGCTGGGCTCTTCATGGCGCTGGTGGGGCCGGGGCCATACTGGGCAGGGCGTTGCACGTGCGCATGGGGGGGCAGGTTGGGAGTGCCGTTCCTCTCCCGCAGAGAGCACAGTGTACCATAAAAGTGATGGGGCAGAATGGTGTGTGCGTGGGGCAGGCCATAAGCGCAGTTTCTCCTCCGCAGAGGGAGCGCCATAGAAATGAAATGAAATTTCAATAAATTACATGAATAACTCTTCACTGAGTTTCAGATTAATAAAGGTTATGTCAAACAAGGCTGCAAGGCATTTTGTTATACACACAAAGTATAGAGTATGAAGTATATATCAATATTGTTTTTCTTTTTTAAAAAATGATTTTGTAATTTTTTTAAAAAAAAAATTCCCTTCATGGCCCCCCTTTGAACTCCGTGGACTCTGGAACAATGTACCAGTTGCACCTTCCTCTCCTCAGGTTTGAATACATTCATGCTAATCGGTGAAAGGAAAGATCTCCACCTTGCAGGCTAATATACTGTTTCTTATTTCCACTGACCCAGAGATGACACTGCAGTGAAATGACACTCACTTTAAGATGCAGCTTCCAAGGTTGAAAAAAGAAATAGACTTTACTGTATGTATATATGTTTGCATGGTATTTATATCCTGTCTTTATTATTTTTACAAATAACTCAAGGCAGCAGACATATCCAATATATCTCTTTCCTCCTATTTTCTTCACAACTGCAAACCTGTAGGGGGTTGGGCTGAGAGAGTGAATAGCCCAGAGTCACCCCACCAGTTTTTAATGACTGACGTTAGACTAGAACTCATGGTCTAGTTCTATTGTTTAATCACAAAACCAAACTAACTCTCCAAAATGTTTTGTTTTTTTTAAGAAAGAAAAATATTTTCTTTCCACATTGAATGCAAATCCAGACAGAGATCTACACCCATATAATACAATGTAAAAAAAACAACACATAGAAAAAGATACATATTGGAGTATATTGATGAACTGGAATAGAGCATGGTAACAAGGTCAGCCAATGAATAGGCATAGCAACTAAGTCAGCCAATGAGGTCTGTTTGGAAACTGAAACTAGAAGTAGCCTAGGTGTGGCTCTATATTAAGCTCTGAGTCTGTCTATTGAAAATGAAACTGGATTCTAATAAAGATCTTCCTAAGGTGTCAATGGAGTATATATAATTGCTGGGTAGTACCAAACCTTGATTAGAGAAACAAAATAATAAAAAGAGTTTTAATTACAGTGATTTAAAAGAATCCTGGAACTCATTTTTTCTAATTCTCCTGATACTTGGACAATGTACAGGGCCCTAGATTTAGCTTGAAGTTGCAGACTACAAATTGATTGAAACCACTCCCCTTCATCTCTTTTTCTTTCTCGAGTGAAAAAAAAAAGTTAGCTATAGAAGCAAGATATAACTAAGACAAGAAAATCACTGCTTAAGATAATGAATCACCCTGAGGCTACAGGAAGCAATGTTTCTTTGAAAATAAAATATTGGGTTGATTTCTTTCTGTTAAGTTCAGGAGAAAGGAATTCAAAGCTTAGAACAGCTGTGAACCACCTATAGCTCCTCTCTGTGCAAAGGGGATTTTCACACAGAGAAAGAGTGATTGCAGGCTGACAGAATACAATCCTTTGAAATATTATTTATTCAGGAAAGTTCTGTAGAAAAGGATGGCAAGGCCAATTGACTTTCCAAAATATGAACTGGCACCCTACCCTGTCTCCCAGTGATTTCTGAAATATAGGATAAAGGGAAAAAGGAAGAATGCTGAATCTGCCAGGAAAATGTCTAAAGTTGGAAGGCTCATTGTTGATTTTCTGACTGATTCACCACCTGCTGGGGAAAATATTGACAAACCAATTTCAGTCCAGTATCAGTGGTGTAATCAAGTAGCCATCTATTAACAAGACACAAAGACCATTCTATACCAATCTCAGATTTATTAACTACATGAGGAACAGATAAAGGTTTCGTTCATCCCCTTGAATATGAGTTTGCGCTGTGAGGTTCTCTTACAGTATACACCCCAGACTTCTCCAAAAAAAAACCAAACCCCACACATATAATTTCTTTGCCATTTGATGTCCCTCATACTTTTCAGTGACAATATTTTGTCATGTATTGTTACAGAGCAGTTTGAAATAATGTACTTGTTTGGTAAGAAGCTTGAACTAGTTCTATACCACTTCAGTCACTTAGCTTGCAATTAGGGAGATAATTGGGTCAGCTCTTAATTTAGCTCTCTCTCAGCAGATCCCAAAACAAGGAGAACTTATCTGAGCATTGTAGTAAATAACCATTTACAGATCGTCCTCAATTTACAACAGTTCATTTAGTGACCGTTCGAAGTTACAAGGGCATTGAAAAAAGTGACAGTTTTTCACACTTACGATCAATGCAGCACACCATGGCTACATGATCAAAGTTCATATGCTTGGCAACTGACTCATATTTATGACAGTTGCCATGTACCAGGATCACGTAAACACCTTTTGTGATCTTCTGACAAGCAAAGTCAATGGGAAAGCCAGATTCTCTCAACAATCATGTTATTGTGGTAACTTTTCTTACCACAATTGTTTTTGTTTTTTGTTTTAAATTTTATTGGTTTTTAAAAGCAAACATAAACAAACAAAACATAAAAACATCAAGCTATCTTCCACAGGTGTACATACAGTGTGCCGGTTGGTTTACAAATTGTTTTGTGCTTCCATTTCATAGTCTTCAATTACAATTACATTACATATAATCTCATATTGTCAATCAAAAATTAAATACCTTAGTATCATTATTAATCAATCATTTGACTATACTTTTATTCATTCATGTTTTACAAGATAACCATAATTTACTTAATTTATTTTATAACAGTTCATATTATCATCCCAAATCTATCCTAAAATCATTTTGTAGTTATAATAAGAAAGAAGTACATCTTTATATATTTATTATATTCTAAAAATCTACATATTTCATTACTGTACTTTGTTGTCTAACCATTGATAGAAAAGATCCCAAATTTTATAAAATTGTTTATCCTCTTGTTCTCTAATTTCAAATGTCAATCTACTCATTTCAGCACATTCCAATATTTTCTTAATGATTTCCTCCTGTGATGGTGTTTTCTCATTTTTCCAGTTTTTAGCAAATACAATCCTAGCCGCTGTTAATACATTTACAATCAGGTATTTCAAGTCTTTACTATATATTTCAGGTAAAATTCCCAATAAAAATATATCTGGTTTCAAGTCTATATGTTTTTTCGTCATTTTTTCCAACCACATGTGGATTTTAGTCCAGAGTATTGACACATTTTCAGAAACATTGTATGATGATAAAATAAAACATGACAGGCTTGTTTAATGCAATGGTCAGTTGTTTTCTCCCCTCCATCATTCTCATTAAAAAAAAAAAATCCTAAGACCTTGTGGGAAGGTTAGCATAGAGATCTACCATGTATTTAATAAAAATCTGAACAGCACCATACTGTCAACTTCTACACAAAACTTTTTTTCTTTCTGAAATAAGTCTCTTTTGTTTTCTTGAATGATTTAACTTTATTTATTTATTTATTTATTTATTTGATCTGATTTGTCAATTGCTTACAAGATAATAGGTATAAGGATAAACATAGTTATGAATACAAGAAATGAGTACATATAAGAAAAATAAAAAGAAACAATAGGACAGGGACGTAGGCAATTTGGTGCACTTATGCACTCCTCCTACAGACCTCTTAGGAAAGGGGTGAATTGATTAATTAATACAATTTAAATTATTAAACTAAAAAGAACACAAATGCATTTTTCTGATGTTTCAAGGATTCAGTGCAAATAATTTTTGATTTTTGAGAGGGGGGAGTTGTCATTGATTTTAACACTCTCACTTATCCTCACTGGATATCTGAATGATTTCAACAGGTACATGTGCTATGAGAAATATAACACTGGCTGAAATAGCTGCATAGAATTTGAACCTGGAAAAAAATGAAGACACACAAAAAAAGACAAAAAACAGGAAAGCCACCAGACCAGATCTGGATACCACCCTCCAGGTTCTCAAAAAAAAAACAAATCAATCAACCAATCAAGATCAGAAGACAACAATCAGAGACTATAAAGCTAATAATTAACTGCCATGCACCAAGTCATATCAGACCCATCTATTCTGACCTATGGTTCCCCCACAACACGAAGCTGAGTCCTCGTCCCAATAAACCCTTTTATTTGATTTACAATGAATTTCCTCTCCAACAAAGTCCTGGCCAGCAGTCTTTCATGATATTTCCCAGTTACAAACCTTTATCAGGCTTGGAGAGGAGCCAGGCCTATATCCTTCAGACACCACAATATTTAATGCAGGAATGAACTAATTGTTTCATACAAAGCCCCACTCTCCTTCCGCTCCTCTTTTATACTCTAATGGAGAGGCCATTCACCATCCACCTGTAGCTTTACTCCCAAGTTGGCCCTAATGTTCCTCAGCTATTCCGTTTGTCTGACAACTCTGTGCATGCACACAGTGGGAACAGGCTCTAGCTGTTCTTCTGCCTTACTGATGTCTGACTCCAAAGGCATCTGATAATTGTCAGATGGTCCTGGCCCCATCTCTGCCTCCGATGCAGAGCACTCGTCAAATCTTAATCCTTCCCCAGACTCCAGGACAGGCCCATGCTCCTCCCCAACCTCCTCACTGTCCAAATCTGCTGCCAGCTCTGCTGGCTGCTGTCAGGCCTCAACACCCCAGCTTACAGGTTCAAGGAAGGCTAAGGTGATCTGGAAAGGAATATGTGATAGATATTTCTGGCAAAAGATTAAAAAAAAAAAGCCATATGGGTCTCAGTCAGATGTTCCCCAATTAGCACACATTCTGATTTTTCCAAAACTCTGTCCATTCCTTAGCCAGGTTGTACAGGGCAAACGAGCATGAGTAAGAATCTACATGTTCATGTGTATGTCTAATGTTGATGCAAGTGTAATTTCACTATTGCATAAAACATGAACTTATATCCCCATCAAAGTAAAAGAGGATGTCCACTAATACATTTGATGTTCATACATTGGCCAAGGTCATGTTCCATGGACTCTCACTTGTCCCTATTTCTGGACTGAAAGGAACACAAGGAAGTCAGGAGTCACATATGCGTCAGGGGATTGTGGAAAAAAGGAAAGTGATATAGAAATGTATAGGAGTCTCAGTGGATTTTACTCTGATAGTTGTTGCCAACTCAGGAGGCACTACTCATCTCCATTTCAAGGCTATTGAGCTAGTACTTTCTGAAGGCATTTTGACACTCGTGGCCAGCATGACATCATAGAACATTTCTCACTGAAATGGTACTTATTTATCTACTTGTATTTGCATGCTTTCAAACTGCTAGGTTGGCAGGAGCTGGGATGAAGACAGGAGCTCAACTTTTCACATGACACTTTGGTCTAAAACCTGGGCTTCCAGCTTTCCATCTGATAAGCCCAGCATCTTAACTGCTGCTCAGCATGTTAACTGCTGAGCCAACACACCACCCAATATAAAAATATATAAGAGTGGATAACTTTTTTATTGTAGTCTGAAAGACAAAGTACTTCCTTTTTCCACAAATGGCACTCAAGAAATACAAATTTGGAACTCAAAGCTTACAACCATAGGGAGCTGCAGCATCTATACCAAAGAAAAATAAATAGCATGCAAATTATATTAGAAAAAAAGACTACTTAAATGCAATGTCTTTTCACAAAATTCCCATGGTTTTGCCTTGTTGTACTTTATTTATGTCATGATCCAGGTGAAGTTCATTATGCTTATATTTACTCATTTAATGAGATGCTATACAGACCATCACAGTAGGAAAACAGGAAGATCTGGAACCCAAAGCACTTGTTCAAAGCAGCGAGGTATTTGTTTGGAAGTCAGGAAATCAGTTCAGCATTTCATACTTAAATTACTTTGATTTGCATATATGGCTTCGGGATGTTGCTCACTTCATTTTTTTTTTATCAGCTTGCTTTTGGTGGCACTGTCAGCTAGCAGTAATGGTGTTTTCAAACTTAATCTTCAGCCTGTGCACATGAAAGACTTCAGGGTCATTTCTCAATTAGATGGGAAGTTAGTGCTGAAGGGTGACAGGATTCTAAAAAGATAGTCCAGTCTGACTTATATTGTAAGCACCCCGAGACCCTCCCAATCACCCCATTAGAACTGCCAGCCTTCTTTGCTAGACAATTCTGAATAATGCAAGCAATTATTTGGCATTTTCAAATGCAGTACTGTAAAATGTGATTCTCTGTTGAAATCCATTGCTTTGATTTAATTGGAAATGTTTCACACATGGAGAAAATAATTAAAGGGCATGTTCTCTGGAATTGCATTTGATGTAAGCCAGGTAGAAATAAATGTCTTATTATAAGAACTCTCTAATACACATGAGTATATGTCAGGAATAATGTTGGAAGGTGTGCTTTTTTGTTTTCCTATTTTCCCTTTTATTTATTTTCCTCGTCTGCTATTGGTTGTTTAGATTACATAGAGTAAGAGGTATTAATACAGATTACAGCATCTCTTTTTTCTCTCTGGTACAGATGAAAGTCTGAGTGTTATCCCAGATGGAAGATTCTGTATTAGTTGTATGAATCAGGCTTTCATCTTGCTTTAAAATAAATTGCATACTTTAAAATAGTTAGAGTGCAAAAAAAAAAAAAAAAACCATGTTTTCCCCCCTTTTGGGCCACCAAAGCATGCAACGAATCATCATTAAGAAGAAATTACTTATTTTGGCTATAAATCCTAACAAAATTGCAGAATACTATTTTGTGGAAATGGGAGAAAGTTTTTTTTCCCTATATACAGAATCCAAAAGATGGTCTCAAAGTAGTTTGCTTTGATGTATTCATTAGGGAAAAAGAGATGAAGACTTATCCTGTCAAAACAAATAAAATGCTAGAGAATAAAATGTCTATGTTGGCATGCATTATAGGAAATTATTTTCTGAAAGACAGCGTGATTCATCTTGAGGGGCAAATTATTTGCTTTTGCATCTTCCTATCTAGGAGAGAACATAAATTTTGCTGGTCCCAAATTCCTATGCTTTTCCTATATCCAGAACACCTGAGACATCTGGATTTTCATTTTATATGAAAAAAATAAAATATATTTTGGGCACACATTTATTGAATCATTAATTCAATGATTCATTGAATCATTATTATCATTATACTACTACAAAGTCATCAAGTATGCCACCTACCCCGTATATATAAATTTAAATGCAAACCTAATCAAAGACTAACAATTATAAAATCAAATATACCATGTACCATTAAATCTTGGTTAGTACATTTAAGACTGCACGCTACTTTTCTTAATTAAAAAGTATTAGCAAATACTGAGAAGAAAAATCCCATGTAATGTTTAACATATGATTGGTCTTTACCTTCACAGGTAAATGTATTATTTGCTTGAGCAATGGGAAAAAAATTAGAACAAAGAGAGTGAGAAAGAATGTACAGATGAGCCCTGCTATCTCTGTTAAATGCTGGTGCACATTTTTATTTATTTATTTATTTATTTTGATTTGTCAATTACTTACAAGATAATAGGTATAAATATATACATAGTTATGAATATATGAAATGGGTACATACAAGAAAAATAAAAGAAACAATAGGACAGGGACAGTAGGCACGTTGGTGCACTTATGCATGCCCTCTTAGGAAAGGAGTGAGGTCAATAGTAGACAATCTTTTGGAAAAATGCTTTATTAGTTTTACCTTTAAAAGAACAACACAACTACAAATTATGTACAACAAAAAGAAAAATAGGCCTTGGCATAGACCAAGAGGGAGAGAGGAAAGCCTAAGAGAGGGGAAAAGGGAAGAGTAAGGGAGGGGAAGAATAGAGTAGGAAAACAGTTAAAATAAAACCATATTTTGTGACTGTCTGTAAGATCCTTTCTTCTTCAAAAGTATCATCGGCGGTGCTTTTCTTTATCTCTGCTTCGGAGGCCCTTGGCCATCATTTTCCTAGAGATGATCTATCTTTGGTTTAGCCAATTATACAAAGGATTCCAATTGTTGTAATATGATGAGGATTCTTTATTTTTTAGTGCTTGGGTTAGTTTGTCCATTTCGGCGCATTGTAAAATTTTCTGAATAACCATATGTTCAGAGGGAATGGAAGATAATTTCCAGCACTGGGCAAATGCCAGTCTGGCTGCGGTTAAGATATGAATTACAATATACTTCGATTTTTGGGTATTTGTTTATCGAAAATTCCTAGAAGGAAGGACTCTGGTTTGTACTCTATTTGTTCCTTGGTTATTTCCTCTAGCCAGCGCCTAATTTTTGCCAGTACTTCTGGGTTTCCTTGCACGACCACCACAAATGGAAGAAGGTACCTTCTATGCTTTGACATTTCCAACAATTGGGGCTCGTGTTGGGGTGCATCTTCGCCAATCTCGAAGGGGGCAGGTGCCATCTATAAAACATTTTATATGCGTTTTCTTTATAAGCTGCTGATTTCGTGATCTTAATGTTCCTGTTCCAGATCCTTTCCCATTCTACTAGCGTAATGCTCCGTCCCGTTTCTGCTCCACGCAATCATATTTCCTTTGACAATTTCTTGTTCTAATTCAGTTTCTAATAAATGTTTGTAAAATTTAGATATATTTTTTTTGCTCGGTCCTAATAGAATTTTGTCTAAAGTCTGTAATTTATTGTAGATTCCAAATTCCTTAATATCTTGTTTATATCTACTATGAATTTGAAGGTACACCCACTGATCAATTTTAAATCCTCGCTCTTGTAATTCTTGTCGGGTTTTCAATTTTCCTTGTGGGTCTAATAAATTTTCGTACTTAATCATTTTAGTTATATCCAAATTATTAGGGTGTACTATATCGCTTCCATTGGAGATAGCCAAATCGGTATTTTTAGATAAAGTTTTTTACGTACTTTTTTTCCAATTGGTTAATAGAGAGTCCCTGATAAGATGCCTATGGAAATATGATTGCCTGGGTTTCCAGTTTCCCACAGAAAGGCATGCCATCCTTTCTGCATATCGTGGCCTTCTAATATTAATGTTCTTTTGTTAGTTAAATTCACCCATTCCTTTATCCATAGTAGGGTGGCTGCCTTGTAATATACTTCCCAGTTTGGCAGGCCTAACCCTCCTCTGCTTTTCAAATCTTGTAGGGCTTTTACATTAATCCTAGCTTTTCCCCTGCCAAATAAATTTCAGTGTTATCTTGTTTAATTCCGTAAAAAATTTTTATTTAATTTGATTGGAATTGTCTGGAATAGATATAGAAATTTTGGCAGAATATTCATCTTAATCAGAGCAATCCTGCCCAATAAGGAAAGTTGTAATGTACTCCAGGAATCTAAATCTTTCTTGGATTGTTGGAGAAGTTTGTCATAGTTGTTTTCTTTTAATGATTTGCTTTGTGGAGTAAGCCAAATTCCTAAGTATTTAATTTTTTTTGTCACCTGTATTCCCATTATTGTCTCTAGTTCTTTATTCTGGTCTCCTGTTAAATTTTTAGACATTAATTTCGTTTTACCCCTATTAATTTTAAATCCTGCGACTTCTCCAAATCGTTCTAGTTCTTCTAATAAGTTATGTCCTTTTTCTATAGGCTCCTCCAGAAAAAAAACCAAATCATCAGCGAAGGCTTGTACTTTGTACTCTTCTGATTTAATCCTCAGTCCTCTAATTCTCGAATTTTGCCTAATATACGTCAAAAGAGATTCTAGGCGAATATGAAAAGCAGAGGAGAGAGAGGGCAACCCTGTCTGACCCCTTTTCTATTTTTATCGGGTCAGTTTGTTCCCCATTTATTAGAATATTTGCCTGTTGGGTATGGTAAATTGTAGTGACGACGTTTTCGAATCTAGTGCCAAGGTTCATATTGTATATTTTTGAATTAAAAATGCCAATTTAAATTGTCGAATGCTTTTTCAGCGTCCAAAAACATAAAAGCAAATTGTTTTTCCGGATGGGCTTCGTAGTATTCTGAAATGTCTATCACTGTTCTTAGATTATTCTTAATTTGTCGAAATGGGAGAAATCCATTTTGATCTTCATGGATATGTGTGTTTAGAACCTGTTTTAGTCTATTAGCTATTATAGAAGAGAATAGTTTGTAATCTGCATTCAGGAGCGAGATTGGTCTATAATTATTAATAAGTCTATGGTCTAGGTCCTCCTTCGGGATCAGCGAAATTAAGGCTCCCCTCCACGAGTCCGGCATCTTGGCTACTAGGAGTACCTCATTGAATACTTCCAGCATCAGTGGTCCAATTTGTTCTATAATTGTTTTGTAAAGTTCTACAGGTATCCCGTCCGGTCCTGGCGCTTTATTGTTACTTTGCTTCTCTATTGCTGACTTCAGTTCGGACCATGTTATATTTTTGTTTAATAATTCTATCTCTTCCTCTCCAATTGCTTTTCATTTGCTTCCTCTAGATATTTCATTATTTTGTCCTCACAAACGTCTTCCTTTTGTATAATTTCCTGAAGTATTTAAAAGTGATCTCTTTTTTTCTTCTCTATCTCCTCTTGCAAATTGCCCTCTCGTCCATTAATTGGTGTATCAATCTTTTTCTTTCATTTTCTTAAGTTTGTGGGCTAACCATCTCCCTGGCTTGTTTGCGTGCTCAAAATAAATTTGTTTAGTCATTTTCAGACTACTCTCTAATTTTTCTTGTTCCAATAAATTTAGATTGTGTTTAGTTGTTATTAACTGATTCTGTATTCTTTGATTTTTGGGGTTCTTTTGTAGTTGGGTTTCTAAATCCTTAATTTCTTGTTGTAAGTTACTTTGTTGGGCATACTTTCTTTTATTTCTCATAGCATTGTAAGAGATAGTTGTTCCTCTTATAAATGCCTTCATTGTGTCCCATATATTTTGTTTTTGAAGTTAGATCATTATTATTTTCTTTTAAGAAGAAGTTCAGTTCTTCTTTCAATTTATTAGTGTATTCTTCTTCTTTTATTAAGTGAGTGTTAAGAGTCCATCTTCTTTTTGGTTTTCTTCTACCTCTCCAGGTTATTTGAATTGGGTTGTGATCAGCCCAGTCGTTTGGTAAAATTTCGCTATCTTTGATTTCATTAATTAATTCACCATTTATCCAAGCCATATCTATTCTTGTCCAAATTTTGTGTGGGTTAGAGTAAAAAGGTAAACTGTTCTTTTTGGGTTTAGTTTTCTCCAAATATCTACCAGATTCAGTTCGTTGGGGGGGGGGGGGGGGGGGGGGGGGGGGGGGGGGGGGGGGTCCGGTTAACCTTGAATTTGTATCTATTGTGTGCTCTTGTATTGTTACGGTTGAAGCTGAAGTATTCATTGACAGGTAAGTCATTGCAATGTGATGATTTTATATACCGTACTTAGATCACACTGAAGACGGCGTAATTCAAGGTTTTCTAGGTCTAGAATTTCAAGTCTGATGTCATAAGGTATTCTGCAACGAGTAGAGGAGTGGAGAACTTTTCTTGTGAAATATTTCTGGACTTTCTCAACTGTGTTAATATCAGATACGTAATGTGGGTTCCAGACTGATGAGCTGTATTCAAGTATTGGTCTAGCAAATGTTTTGTATACTCTAGTTATTAGTGTAATATTACCAGAGAAAAAGCTATGTAAAATTAGGTTAACAACTCTTAATGCCTTTTTGGCTATGTAGTTACAATGGGTTCTAGCACTTAGATCATTAGAGATGAGTACTCCAAGATCCTTGACAGAATTTGGATCATCAACAAGGTCTTGACTATTCAGCCTGTATTTTATTTTCTGATTTTTTTTGCCAATATGTAAAACAGAGCATTTATTTGTTGAGATTTGAAGTTGCCATTTGTTTGACCATTCTGATACATAGTCGAGGTCTTTTTGAAGGGTAGCAGTATTGTCAGCGAAGAGAACACAGTTGCTCTTAATATGATCACAGAGGTCATTTATGTAGAGTATGAAGAGAGTTGGTCCTAGAACACTGCCTTGGGGGACACCACTGTTGACAGGTACAGAATTTGATACATAATGCAAAAGGCACAAATTATTTGTTTATATTAGCCAATGATTAGGGTTGTGGAGAAATATGTGTTGATCTTCCTCAGCTGCTAAATTGCAAAGGCAAGACGTACTGGCTGACTTTGCATATGTCCTTTTTTAATGGATCTGTGAACCCAGAAATAGAATCCAGTGAATTCCATTCAAATAGTTTTTACATCTGAGTAGGCCTGAATAATGTTGTGCAGTGCAAATAGTAATTTATGCAAACATTCAGAGAGGGATATTTCCTTAAGTTGCTGGGCAAAAATAAATAAATACTGTAAATAAATAAAAGAATTCTTTCTGAAGGGGCCACTTGTATAATTATTTTTGTAATGGTACAGGTAATTGATTTGCTATTTAATTCTACATAAAAATATGCACTTTTAGATATATTACACTTTACTGAATACTGTAGGACTCCCTTCTGAGTCCTTTTGTCAACTGGTTTTGGTTTTTATGAGTTATGTAAGTTTCTTCTTTTTCTTTCTTATTAACTTTAACTTTGATCCTGTCTAAATTTGAATCCAGTGGTCAAAACTTCCCACATTTGGTTGAATAATGTTTAGTATCACTGCTGTAACTATAAAGGATTACTTGTTTGATTAGATAAAGTGGTGTTCACAGGTTCTTGCTACTTTTGTTGCAACAGGTGTTCTGACCTAGACTTCCCAAGATCATGAAGCAGATTCCTTGTCCTGATAAAAACCCCTTTATTTAGGTTAAAGTGAATTTCTCTCCAACAAAGTCCCAGCAAATAGTCTTTCATGAGATTTCACAACTATAGACCTTTATCAGGCTCGGAGTGTTGCCAGACCAATATCTTCCAAATGCCATGCAATTCTCCTGCAAATACCACTCCCCTTTCAACTACTCTTTATTCCCTATGGGAGGGGCTATTCACTGTCTACCTGAGCCTTTACTCCCGAGTCAACCCTTGTTCCTTAACTGTTCCCTTCTCCTGGTAGCTCTGTGCATGTGCACACTGGGAACAGGCTCCAGCTGTTCTTCTGCCCCACTGATCTCCAACCCTGAAGGCTGCTGATAACTGTCAGATGGCCTTGGCCCCATCCCTGGCACCTCCGAGGCAGAACACTTATCAGAGCCTTCTCCAATCTCCAGGACTGGCCCATGTTCCCCCACAACCTCCTCACTGTCCAAGTCTGCCACCAGCTCTGCTGGCCACTGGCAACCCACAACAACAGTCTTTTTAGATTGTCATGCAACATTGCAAAATACGTAGAAAAGGAATTTATGCAGTGGTGGGATTCAATTTTTTTTACTACCGGTTCAGTGGGCATGGCTTGGTAGGCATGGCAGGGGAAGGATACTGTAAAATCTCCATTCCCTCCCCACTCCTGGGGGAAGGTTACTGCAAAATCCCATTCTTTCCCCACCCCACTAACCTGCTTTCCCGCTCTGTTCTCCTGTGCAGGGCAACAAAAGAAAACCCAGCCAATCAGCTGGGACTCGGGAGGCAGAGAATAGATGGGTGTGGGGCCAGCCTAAGGTGGTATTTACCAGTTCTCCAAACTGCTCAAAATTTTCACTGCCAGTTCTCCAAAACTGGTCAGAACCTGCTGAATACCTTCTCTGAATTTATGACATAATCCCATAATGCTACTTGTAATGAGTGTTTGGAGTAGAACTTCAGATGTTGTCCTTCTTTCACTAGAGTCTATGCATAAGTCAAACTTGTAATCTGATATTATCTCTGATTTATGAGACTCCATCTTCCATACATGCTTGTTGACTGTGTTGAGATTTTATTTGATTGCAATAACATTAAGTGTACAATCAAAACGGAAGGTACCTGTCAATATGTCTTATTCAAGATTACAAAAGAATATTGACTGAATATTGATATATTTTTCTTCAAACATACTTATTCATGGAAAATTCCCTACCTCCAGAAAAGTCATTTTGACTACTTTTTATTCTTTTTTTAAAAAAAAATTAATAATATGAATTAAGTAAACTTTAGGAGAACAATTATTACTATGATAATCAGTGTTACTCAGTATGAAAGGTAAACCTTAAAAGATATGAGATTCTCTGTAATATTCTAATTAATGTAACTTGATGATGCACCACATAGTGCAAAATAAAATGAGTGCAAGTTAAAATAATATTTTTAAAACAATAGTTTAAAAGCAAACTAACTGGGACAGAATATTTTGCTAATATTATTGTCTTAGCAAACATACGTTGATTGCTGGAAACACAGCCAGACTACTTACTCATCCTAAGAACAGCTAAACTATTCTTCCAAAGTTCTTCTTGCCGAAGAGGGACTATCATCAATATTAATCAAGATGCAAAAGCTACCTGTCAGAGCAGTGAGGTTACAACTGAGCAAAGAACATTTCAACAATGAACACAATGTTCATTTGCTCCTAACCAGTTCCCATGAGGGTCCTTGATAAATTTAACCTGTCATGTGGTGAGATTTGTGGAGTATAGCTTTAATAAGTAAGGATTATATCATTTTTCATTATGCTGTCAGCAAGCTTCTAATGTGATCGCTGGTGCACCAGCGCTTTGAAGACCAGCAAACAGGGAGGCGGACTTTGAAATGAATATATTTAGACAGATTGGCTGGCCTGCCAATCAAAATTATTTATCCATAACCATTTTTTTAAGTACCTGATACTGTGCTGGAAATAAAAAATCTACATAGACATGTCTATAGAGTTCCTGGGAGTCAAGTTCAAGTTTAATTTTTAAAAAATCTTTATCCTTATCTTTACCTTTATATATATATATATATATTTAGAAATTATACAGGCCACATCAGAGGTGGTATTCAGCAGGTTCTGACCAGTTCTGGAGAACCGGTAGCAGAAATTTTGAGTAGTTCAGAGAACCAGCAAATACCACCTCTGACTGGCCCCATCTATTCTCTGCCTCCCAAGTCCCAGCTGATCTGCTGGGTCTTCTTTTGTTGCCCTGCACAGGAGAACTGGAAAGCAAGTTAGTGAGGTAGGGAAGGAATGAGATTTTGCAGTAACCTTCCCCCAGGAGTGGGAGGGAATGGATATTTTACAGTATCCTTCCCCTGCCATGCCCATCAAGCCACACCCAACCATGTCACACCCACTAAGCCACGCCCACAGAACCTGTAGTAAAAAAAAATGAATCCCACCATTGATCCACATCGAAAAACAGGACAACCTGCTTGTACATTTTAGACTAACAAATTGTACTAACAGATATGATTTTATGAGCAAAAGTTCACCTCATCCCTCATCCCAGTATAAATCTTCATCCCATCTCATCCCCGTATAAATCTTAATCAATGTAGAACAGAGGTGTCAAACTCGCAATGACAATTGTCGTTACATGACATATCACAACTTTTTCCCCGTTCACTAAACTGGGGTGGGTGTGGTCAGCGTGTGACACATCTGGCCATTGGGCTACGAGTTTGATACCCCTGATGTAGCATTTCCCTTGTATCTGATGCAATGAGCTGTAGCTCACAAAAGCTTATGTCTTTTAATACAATTTTTTTGTCAGGAAGGATGCTACCAAAGAATAATATGGCTGTCTTTTTATAGTCCAGTATACAGAAAGCTCAAGATTTAATATTTGGTTATTTCCAGTGGCAAAGATTTGGAAGCTGAACATAGGAGGGATACTTGCATAAGGGAGACTCTGAAGAGCTAGTGCCGGACAATGTTGGACTAGCTGAAAAAATAGTATTCTCACACTGCAGTAAACTAAGTTTGCTTAACCATATGTTTATTGAATTAACTACAACTTCATGGGTTTGTGCAGCATGCTAAACTATTAATCATGGTCTGGCTTCATAGCTCATTAAATGAAAACGATGCATCTTTGCTTTGACTCTATATATTATGGAGACACAGTGAAAGCCTGACCCAGTACAAGGCAGATTCCTATTTTCCTGCAGATATACCTCAATGCTTTCCATTTAACTAGAATATTATATGCAATATAATTCTCCTTACCTGTACTTTTCATATTACTCTCCTGCTTTGAAGAATTATCCATTAAGGGAATGTTTAAAATGAGAATTTTTTTGCCAGAAGTGACTTTTGTAGTGTGTATTTTAGAATCCTTTGCCAGCAATTTAATTATACAACCTGCAGTATGGGAATGTAGGGCCCTGATGGTGTGTAATGCCTTGTAGGAATTTGGGAACTTTAAAATCCCTTATATAAGGATCCTAGCAAAATGAGCAAAGCAACTGTAGAACAGGTACTCCTGAATTTAGTACTTTCTGCTTTAATGATGGATAGAAGTAATTTTAAAAGTTTTTTTCTTAATTTGAACTGAAGAGTTCTAGCTTTAGGGTAACCTTGTTGCTGCAGCTTTTCTCCAGATTGGTTTATTATTAATCACACTAACTTTTTTTGAAATACACCGTGCCTTTGACCTCTCCTTCCCTCGCTGACAAGCTAGAGCAATGGTTTTGCATCTCTAAAGTTGTGTTTAAAATGAAAATCCGTTTTGTGCCACTTTCCCAATTTTCTTTTTTCTATCTTCTTTGTAGGAGTAGTTTTATGGAATCCCTTGTATCCTAAAATCTAAAAAAATAAGAAACAGGTGGACAAATCACAATTCCAGTTTATGTGCTATCATACATAACCAGAGAGGGGTATTTACTATTTAATAATTTTGCAATACTTATAAAACTTTGTTGCTAGCTTGTTTCTTGAGGCTGCCTGTACAAAAGTCTAATATCAACCCATTAACCAAAAATGCCTGTGGCAAGACATAAGGATTGATAAGTATGAAGAAGATTAGCAATTGTCTTATCGGAGCAGGGCAGCCTTGATACCTTCCAGTTTTTTTGAATTACAGCTTCCACAATCTCCTGCTGTTTTCCATGCTTGTTGTAGCTGATGGGCATTAAAGTCCAAAACATTTGGAAAGCAACCATTATTTCTATCCCAACTGGATGTTGCTAACAAAATAACTCTTATTTTTTTATAATAAGTAGTAAAAAAGCTGCCTGGCATCCATGCAGAACAGAATAAATGCCAGTCACAAGCGTAATCTGGCTAACATTCATCATTTCCTTTTCCCCTCCATTTCAAAACATGATGGGCATTATTAACATTTTTATTATTATTTGTGAGATAGATAAAATCTTCTCAGCCCTTTTTAAATCTTTAACAACAGAGATTAGGTCTGTGGATTAATATTTTTAATCAATCTTTTAAAAGGCAGCCCCAGTAAAATAAACACTAGAATAAAAGGAATTTTTGAGAAATCTTGTATTCTGCTTAAAAGCAATGCTGAAATATCAATTTCTACATGAGTCTTGATCAGGGACATGGCAAAATAAACTTTCTGTTTTCCCTGAATGCTTTGAAAACAAAAGTTGTGATAGGAATATACACATTGAGTTCTCTGTATTGTAATCCCTGGTTATTCTTCATTGCCTCACAGTGGCACACACACCCTGCAAAAAACAGCTTGGAGCAATTTATCATTGCAGAAGGAGCCACTTTCACTGGGTAATAGACAAGAACAAGTTAAAATGTATGTGAAAAATCTTGTATTCTGCTTAAAAGCAATGCTGAAATATCAATTTCTACATGAGTCTTGATCAGGGACATGGCAAAATAAACTTTCTCATTTATTTGGATAAAGAAGTGTCTAATTTACAAATCAAACTTTCCATTAGGATATGGACTTAAATCTGTCTATTGAGAGCAATTAATATTCTGATTCAATTGCCAACACGTTTCCTGGGCATATATTTTGCAGAATGTGATTACTAGCTAGCAATAAATATATACAGATACTGCAGAGTCCTTCAGTAAAAGATCCAAATGCTTAGGGACTAGGCTTTCATATTGTTTACATCTGATGGATATTTGAAAGAGTTCATATATTTCATTTAAAAATATGTTTGGAGGCAGTGTGAAAAGTAATGGAGTACCCCAGCCCACATGCACACTTTGGTATGGTAATCCTTTTCTTTCCTAGAGAGAATGATAGATTCAGTTCCTTTTAGATTTTCTTTCTCAGAGGTTCTATTGAAATCCTTTTTGCCTCTTTTAAGAAAAGCTTTCCATTATCAACATCTTTTATACAAAGCAAAGCAAAACAAAACAAAACGAACCCCTTCTCCCAAACAATAGTCGTCATGTAGATAATGAAGAGTGTTGTAATTCAATTCATTCCGGAGAGTAGCAGTGTGGGAAAAGTTATTGGGCCGGGACTACTAATTTATTTTTATTTATTGCCAATGTTTACAAGATAATAAGTTAATGTATACATGTTGGGACCACATGAATTTATTTTAAAAAAATAAAAAAAAAGAGAAACCTGATTATATTCTCACATTCTTCCCCCTGTCTCTCATATTTCCCATATTTCTCCTTTTTGTTTAAACTAGTAAAAGCACATGGCACCTTATCCACTGATTGCTAAATTCGTTCAAGAGCTTTTGATAAGGAAGGTTATCCAAGACTTTTTGAAAGTCCACATATAAAGTATTACCAGGATTACCTGTGTGTACAGTGCTTTTCAACCTCGGCAACATGCTGGTCAGGGAATTCTGGAACATTTAGTCTACCCATCTAAAAGTCACTGAGGTTGAGAAACACTGGTTTAGTATGTTGTACTTTGGCACATATTTTTAAGAGAGGTGCTGTACTGAATACCAAAAGGGAGTTTAGCTAATTAGCACTGGCAATATTACAAAGTGCATAATCTTCTTTTGTATGTGACTTGCATGTCGAACTAAAAATGTCCTTTTCTCATGGAAGAATGTAAATTCTTGTTTATATTCAAAGTAACCAATGTTTAATCCCATTTGGAGGGGAAAAAAACAACTTGATGACTTCCCCTTCCAGTTTCCCTATTTAAAACTGAACTTTTTGAAAGGGTTGGATCATTATGTCACTCTCTGGGTATTGCATTATTACTACATTTGAATCAGAACAGGGATAAATGAGGAATCTGAATTTTAATCTGAAAGGACTTTTGTAGTATGCCTGTCAGTTTATTTGAAAGGAACAGCCTGCATCTGTAACATATGCTCAGCATATTAATGTCATAAATGTTAATAGTTTTTTTTAAAAAAAAATGTAATATTCATTATGTAAGCTCCTCTCTATGGAATAGTGTGATATTTAAAAATATATAAGAGTGATTAGAAGCTACTTTAGGCTTTTTTAGAAGAAAAAACAAGGCTTCTTAATACCTACATGCAATTAAATATAGATGGTAATGGATTTCTGTATAATAACTGGGATAGAAAATGTAGGTATGAAAAGAATTAAGGAGTTTGGCATAACTGTTGTTACAAGTATTTGGAAAATTTTCCATAGATGTTTTGATTCAAATGCAACGAACTAAAAGTGTATCTATTCCTGTTTATAGGGGAACATTGTTACATAGCTATATATCATTGTATACTAATAAACATAATTAAGATTTCAAGTAGAGTATATCTTGAAGATAAAGCCAACAGATCTTTTGTATCATGTGGCAGTGATTTTGTGGTTACCTTATGTGCTTATCAAATTCGAAAGGTAGTAGCCATGTGGAAGGATCTTTGTATGTTAATTCTCCATGCCAAGATTATTGCGCACCAATGATATTGACATGAAAATGTTGAAATAGTCCCCAGAAGTTAAGTCTTTACTTAACAATTGCATTCCAGTCTTTACTGGAAGTTACATTCAGGAGCTATATGAAACAGTCCTATGAAGGTAAGGAGATCCAAAGCTTCTCCACAAGTAATTTTCATTAGTCTGAGATTGCTCATTAGTTTAAGATGAGGAAGAACTAGTCAAGTCAACTGTACTCCTGGGCATAGAAGTTCCCTAGGTAACTTTGTCTCAGTTAATCTTTATCACTCAGCTCAAGTTATACCCACAGGGTTGTTGCTGAGGGAAAAATTGGAGGAAGGAACCTAGGCAATCTTTAATTTTCAGAGAAAAAGCAGGATATATATCTAATAAATAAAGTAAGGTAAAAAACAAAACCAGAAATATCTCATGAAGAAAATATGGAGTTCCATAAAGTTCCTGAGTTATCCCATGAAAGGATAGATGATGTACCCTAGCCAGAATGTGGGTTGTTTTGTATAAAAGGACTGAATGGTGTAACCCCATCAACTGTGTTTTTAGCACATGGAGGTGGGGTGGATCATATTCTTTTGTGTGTCTGTAATAGAGTAGAGCACTAGTAACAACTCAATACAGTGTGTGAAAAATAATGAAAATAATTTAGAAATTGTTCAGTGACATATTTTTCAATCGATTTACGTCTTTAAAAAATAAAATATCCCTATCCTCATCAGAGAAGCTGTTGAGCGTGAACGGAAACGTCCAAACGCCATCTTATTTGGTCTAGAGGACATCAATGACAATGATGACATCACAACTGTCCGAAACATCATCAGTGATTATCAAGCATCAACCATCTCCGCTGATGAAATACTTGACATTTCCCGCATTGGCCGAGAGCTCAAAAACAGAGACGGCTCTGTGGCCCCACGCTTGTGCAGGGTCATTTGCAAAAATGAATCAAGCAAACGTAAATTCATTTACACTATAAATTCACTCACCAAAACCAACACCAACCATAAGAACCTCCGTTGTCGCCCTGACCTAACCATACAGCAACGTGCCCGCTCCCGTGTACTCCGCACCGAACTCAAAAAACGTCTAGACAATGGAGAGAAGGACCTGTACATTGACTACCATGCTGACTGTATCAAAAGTAAGCCACACAACCCGCAACTCAGCTTTAACCCTCAACCACAACCCTACCTCAACTGATCCACCATCACCCAAGACTTGGCATGCACGCCCCTAACTACCTCAATTCCAACTACTGCTGGCCTTAAATGCAAACTACTCAATGCAAGAAGCCTCGTGCATAAAATACCTGAATTTTTCCTCCTACTAAATATGGCTAAATTCGACATTATATTTGTCTGTGAAACATGGCTCAATGCATCTCTCCCTGACTCCATTACCACAGTAAGAGACTATCATGTTTACCAATCAGATCGTGAAATTCGTAGAGGAGGTGGTGTTGCTATCTTCTATAAAAGTCCTTACATCTAAAAATATCCAAGTTACCCAGGAGCTTGCTCTTCCTGAGACCATCATCTGTGAACTATCCTTAAATATCACAATTCGATTCTTACTATGTTACAGAGCACCTGATTATGACATCGAACATGTAAACAAGCTAAATACATTACTAACATGGGCTGCATCCTGCCCATACCCTTTTATCTTTCTTGGCGATTTCAATCTACCTCATATTGACTGGACCCTAAATGATTGTACAACTGAAATCATACACACAACCTTCTACAATGCTATTACAAATCTGGGACTGGAACAACTAGTAACCAACAACACTAGACTAAACAACTGCCTCGATCTCATCTTCTGCAATAGTTTGAATTTAATTTACGAATACAAACTAAAGAACCCTTTTCTAGCAGTGACCACAATATGATTGACTTTTGTCTCAACATACGCCCACACAAAAATCACCACAATGATGTAATCCCCAATTGTAACTTCAAAAAGGCAACTATGATCTTATAGACAACGATCTCTCATCCCTTGATTGGCAATCTCTATTCACTGGATGCAATACCGTTGAAGACCATTACAACATATTTTTACTTGAAGTCAAAAGAGTCATCAAACTATATGTACCAACAACAACTCCCAAAACAAAACAAAAAAGCAGATTACCCATAACAATAAGGAAACTTCAATCCAAAAAGAGATCACTCTGGCGGAAAAACAAATCTGGTCACGTTGCCAATTTCAAAAGCCGATACAAAAATTTATGCCACCAGATAAAGACCGAATGCATCAATTATCACATTAAACAAGAGGAAAACCTTCTAAGCACCAATTCCACCCGTGCTTTTTACAATTTTGTAAACAACAAACTAAAAGACTCAAGGTCTATCCCACCCTTGATAGGACCTGATGGTAAAGACTGCAACGACGACACCATTAAAGCCAACCTCTTTAACACATTCTTCGGCTCAGTATTTGTAAACAGCAATGGATCATGCCCAGTATTTCCTAGCCATACCACAGATAACAATGATCTAATACATATCGATTTTACAGAAGACAATGTTGAAAAAGCACTACGCAATCTAAAACCATCTCTATCTATTGGACCGGATGGAATATGTGCCTACTTCTTAAAAAAGCTATCCACTGCCATAGCCAAACCTCTAAGCATAATCTTTGAAAAAATCTTTCAGGACCAGCTCCTTGCCTAACCTATGGTCACAAGCCACAGTCATCCCCATCTTCAAAAAGGGAGACCCAAGCCTAGTTGAAAATTACAGACCAATCTCCTTATGCTGCGTCACCTGTAAAGTCATGGAATCAATTATTAACCAATCCATCATCCTCCACTTAGAGACAAACAACCTACTCTCCAATAAACAATTTGGTTTCAGAAAAAAACTATCCTGTAATCTGCAACTCTTACACTGCAAAAACATATGGACGACACAACTCGACCAGGGCAAAGCAATTGACGCAATCTACATAGACTTCTGTAAAGCCTTTGATTCAGTGGTACACGACAAACTACTCCTAAAAATAAAATCCTATGGTATCTCTGGACAACTGAATAACTGGATAGAAGCATTCCTGGCAAACAGACAACAAATGGTCAAAATTGGGAGCGTCCTATCAAATTCTGTACCTGTCAATAGTGGTGTCCCCCAAGGCAGTGTTCTAGGACCAACTCTCTTCATACTCTACATAAATGACCTCTGTGATCATATTAAGAGCAATTGCGTTCTTTTCGCTGATGATGTAAAGCTGTTCAATACCACAGACAATACTGCTACCCTACAAAAAGATCTTGACTATGTATCAGAATGGTCAAACAAATGGCAACTTCAAATCTCAACAAATAAATGCTCTGTCTTACATATTGGCAAAAAAAATCAGAAAATAAAATACAAGCTGAATAGTCAAGATCTTGTTGATGACCCAAGCTCTGTAAAGGACCTTGGAATACTCACCTCTAATGATCTAAGTGCTAGAGCCCACTGCAACTACATAGCCAAAAAGGCATTAAGAGTTGTTAACCTAATCCTACGTAGCTTTTTCTCTGGTAATATCACACTACTAACCAGAGCACACAAAACATTTGCTAGACCAATACTCGAATACAGTTCATCAGTCTGTAACCCACATTACGTATCTGATATTAGCACAATTGAGAAAGTCCAGAAATATTTCACAAGAAGAGTTCTCCACTCCTCTACTCGTTGTAGAATACCTTATGCCACCAGACTTGAAATTCTAGAACTAGAAAACCTTGAATTACGCCTGCCTTCGGTCTGATTTAAGCATGGTATATAAAATCATACATTGCAATGTCCTACCTGTCAATGAATACTTCAGCTTCAACCATAACAACACAAGAGCACACAATAGATACAAACTCAAAGTTAACCGCACCAAACTTGATTGCAGGAAATACGACTTCAGCAATAGAGTGGTCAATGTCTGGAATACTCTACCCGACTCTGTAGTTTCTTCCCCAAACCCCAAAAACTTTAACCTTAGACTGTCTACTATTGATCTCACCCCTTTCCTAAGAGGTCTGTAGGGGGCGTGCATAAGCGCACCAACGTGCCTACCGTCCCTGTCCTATTGTTTCTCTTATTCTTCTTTTATTTTTCTTATATGTACCCATTTCATGTATTCACAACTATGTATACACTTATACTTATTATCTTGTAAACAATTGGCAAATAAATAAATAAATAAATAAATAAATAAATAAATAAAATAAAATAAAATAAAATAAAATAAAATAAAATAAAATAAAATAAAATAAAATAAAATAAAATAAAATAAAATAAAATAAAATAAAAATAAAATAAAATAAAATAAAATAAAATAAAATAAAATAAAATAAAATAAAACATCCTTTATTTTGAAGAATTAAAGTTGAATAAAGGTTAGGGTTTTGTTCAATCACTCAGTGAAAGATAGGGTAGGATTCCACTATCATCCCTTTTTAATCCCACATTAAATCAATTCCAAACTAGAATCTATTCTAGTTTATTCCTTAAATGATTATATTTTAGGGAAATGTAAAAAAAAAAATGATTTCAAGTCAAGCTGACTTTCTGGTGGCTCTGTGGATACATCTATGTGGTTTTCTTGGGAACAATAGAGAATTTATTTGCCACTCTCTTCTCTCAGGTTTGTCTGTTTATTTTTACTTCTCTACATAGCCTGTTTTCCTGATGTTTCATGGAAGTCTTCCAACCAGACCCCATCTTTCTTTGATTCTCAGGGTAGAAAAGATAATCTGAAGCCACTATTGCCTGAGACTTGTGAAAAACAAGAGCAAGTTCTTTTATACCATAAGTGATCTTAAATGTATAATGTTATTGTGACATTATCTATTTAGGTTTCAGATATGCAGGTAGATTATTAGGTAGATACATTCCTCATAGCCAACTTGAAATAACATATCACATATTATGCTTATTAGTTACTGAATATGATTTCACATTACTAATATCAAAATATTTCTCTCCTTTTCTTAGAACAAAAGCCTGAAAAATAAGCTCCTGTCAGGGAATAAACTTTGTGGAATTCATGCAGAAGAGGTAAGAAAAAAATACAAAAAAGTGTTATTCCGACTCTAATAAGAACAGCTATATAAAACTTTTTTTCCTCAGCAAATTGTCCTGTTGATACTGAACACTTTATGAGCAATTCCAAGGCATTCTGGAAGATCTGCTTGACAGGAAACAATGCAACTTATATTCCCAAAATTCACATTCATTCTAAGAATGAGAGATTAAAGAAAAAAATGATGCCAACCAAGTTGAAAGTCTACTAGCAACAAAAATAAATAAATATCTGAGCAGGGCATGTTTTACTTTTTCTAAACAATGGCTCCTTTTCTCAGTAAGCAATAATTTTGCCTGGTCCAGACAAAATGGTTGATAGCTATATGCTATATATTTATCTAATTGTGTTATTTAGCCCATTAGGGGCATGCATAGGGTGGAAGTGGAGATAGAGTATGTTAGTATATTTTGAAAATGGAGCACTTCTTCATGTATATTCCTGAATACAGAATAAAGAATTGAATTGAATACAAATTTTAATTACTTAGGAACAACTGATGTTCTAAAAGTGATGGTACTTTATTAAATTTCAAGAAGTTATTCTATCACAATTTGGCTATGAAATAGACACTAACCCCATTTGGATTCACTGGATTTTTCTCATTGGTTTTGAGCTCTCACCTCAGATCAATGCAAAGGATGAAAACAGGAATTTCATGAAAGACCTTCATTGATAACAATCTATTGTTGCAGGTCACAAATTAAATAATGTAAGGAACTAATTATGGCAACATAGGTTTTTAATATTATTAATTTAAAGTAGAGTAATAGTAGTAGTAGTAGTAGTAGTAGTGGTAGTAGTAGTAGTAGTAGTAGTAGTAGTAGTAGTAGTAGTAGTAGTAGTAGTAGTTATAAGGCACCTCTGTTATGCTAAAACATTTGGGCATCAGCAAATGATTTTACAAATTGGTTATGGAACTGAAATGAAGAAAGGTAGAAAGTGTTCAGTACTAAATTGTTTCTGCATCAGATTCAGTGTTTATATAAGATTTTTCATAGTGTTAGGTAGTATCAAAATCATCTTATTTTTCATAATATTATGAAAATGTATTTCCTTGTTTACTACCTTGCCCTTTGGAGTCACATGTGGGCAGCCTACACATTGTGGACCATTTGTTATAGAGCTAGCTGTCTTCCCTTCCCCCCCCCCCCTGTTCATAATTATTTATGTATATGTTTATCATTCATGTATATGCTTCTAGGCATCCATTTCTGCCTGGCTTTGACAATAAATTGTTTAAAAAAAATTAAACCCAGACACTGATCTGGTATACATTTCTGAGATCAGCAATTTTATCTAAAAACATGTAACCTTTTAAAAACATGGGTAAATAGTATTTTCACAAAGATAAAAAGCACAATATATAATTTGAAGTCTATAACTAACTATTAACTATTGTTATATTTTTCAAGGGTTGCAAATTTTTGTTTCCACGCAGAATAGGCATGATTTGTTTGATCACATAAATAATGCTATATCTTATTAAAAGAAAAGAGGACATACCTTCAACATTTCAAATAATTTAGTGCCATGTTTTAGGCAGAAAGCTTTGTGCTGGCTCAAGGATAGTAGAAGAAATGCATTTCAAATAGCCATTCCTGGTCCCACTGCTATAGCTTTTGCATGATCCTGTTATAATATATCTAATAAAATGAAGAATAACTCTTTCCAGATTACTATCCCAGATAATCATAGAGTGACCTTAAAATATTTTCACATATTCATCCAATGTCATATGCTTGCTTGCAGTGTCTCCCATATAACCAATGGGTTTGAGTCCTTAGTGTAATCAACTCTTGGTTATTTTGACTGTGATTGACTGAATAGTTGCCTTTAGCAATTAACTTTGGCTTTTGCATTGTCTCAGGATTGCTGATCTGGGGAAATAGTTAATGAACATGCTTCTATCTTCAGGAATTCTCCAGGGAATATGTTATGATGGAATAGATTTGCACAAATAAATACTGGACTAGTTCACATTATGGGGGTTGCATTTTCCAAACACACCTTTATGTATATCTGTTCTTTATCATCAGCTAAATAATATTTTTATTTATGTCAATGGATTTCAAACTTTTAACTTCAAGAAATAATTAATCCTGCTTGCCTGCTTCTTCCGCTGCATTAAAAGATAAGTGAATTGAGTCATGGTCTAGATAGAATATGCAGAATTCATGAAGGTCCATGTGATACCTTTATCACCTTGTCAATTGAAACTCTTCTCTAGAATATAGTAATATGTGCTACAGGAAAATATCAGTAGCCACGAATGAGCTTTATTTAGGTACAGCTTTCTTGGTGGTATTTATTTTTAAAAATAGAGTTACAAGTAAGCTTTCCAACATCTTAAGATTCTGTGGAAGTGCTTTGAAACATCTACTTCATGCTATAAAGGCAAGAAATTGCATATTATATATGACAATACTAATAATTGCTATGGATTTATTAGATAACAGGCAATGATGGGTAATAACTAATACAAGACCTTCTATTTAAACATATACCAAAATTAAAGCAATTTTTTGTCAGACTAACAGGTAAACTCATAAACCTTGCAACACAGTAATAAATAAAGGTACTGTTGAGCATAATGTATTACTTCAGCTTCAATTTAACTTTCTCTACAGCTGTTCACCTAAGGAATTCAGTTGTGCTTGCATTGTTTCTACACACAAAGCTATAAGAACAAAACAAAATGACAAAACAACAATAACAAGGAATATCCATATGCTGCAAGGAAAGTATTGCTTTCTGTGAACAAAAACACAATTTAATCCAAATTTATTGCCATTACCATCCATTCATAACAATTGCCAGAAAAGAGACGATATTTTCAGAGCTGCTGTTTCAACCTAATTCAAAACAAATTATTGAAAAATGACATGCACATCTTTCTCTAGGAGGTAGGGGGCTTCTACTTTTCATTCCTAAAAGGTCAAATTAAATTGATTCCCAATGCTGAACAACCATTAAACATAGTAAAATAACTATGTAAATAAATGCTGATAGGACTGGTTACAATCCCTTGGAGATGTTGTTCTGAGGCACTCACTATTCTCCACTGGACTTTCATCTGTTACCCATTTCAAAGTTATGGCTCAATCACCACTGCTTTATTTGTCTGTGGAATGGGAAGAGATACCACCATCCCCAAATCAAGGACAAACTTTCACTCAGTCATTTGTGGAATTTGGCCATTCTACTAAAAAACATAG
The DNA here is from genome assembly GCF_049901735.1 of Notechis scutatus. Lineage (NCBI taxonomy): Eukaryota > Metazoa > Chordata > Lepidosauria > Squamata > Elapidae > Notechis > Notechis scutatus. The sequence goes on along the minus strand of NC_142009.1, from coordinate 254,358,195 downwards.
ATAGCAAGAAGCATTCGCCATTGCTTTTTATATCATTGAGCTTATTTGCATCATTGAAAATACTTTATGTCATGCTCAAACTGGTCCACTCTGAAATGGCTTAGGAACGTCATGTCTGGGTTGAGACACTTAAGGGCTTTCAAAGTGTTTAGTCCAGATTGTAGGCTACCATGTCATCCTATTGAATAATTCCTCTGCTGATGTGCCCACCTACCTTCCTGCTCCAGGAAAGGTCCTGCACACACACAAAGTAAAATAAGTTCTAGAAAAAGGGAAGAAAAGAGCAACAAAGATGGTTAAAGCATATGAAGAAGGTTGCAGGAACTGGATATGTCTAATTTAGCAAAGAGAAGGACTAGAGGTAACAAAATAATATTCTTCCAATGTTTGAGGGACTGTCAAAAAGAAGAGTGGGACAGCCTTTTCTCCAAAGCACCTGAGGGCAAGATAAGAAGTAAAGAACGGAAACTTATCAACTTATCCAGCCTAGAACTAAGAAGAAATTTACTAACAGTAAGAAAAATTAAATCAGTAAATAAATTGCCTTCAAAAGTTGTGAGTGCGCCATCACTGGAGGATTTTAGGAAGAGTTTGGACAGCCATTTGTCTGGAATAGTATAGGGTTTGCTGCTTCAGCAGGGGATTGGAATAGAAGACTCTGTTATTTTTTATTATGTTATTCTGTTAAGATAAAAAAAATGCACATAGATACAGGCACAAGACATATTTGGGGGGGGGGGGTTAGGCTTAGGTGGTCTTGTAGTCATCATTATTTCATTTAAGACATAAGAATTTAAGACATAAGAATTTATTTGTCATTACACTCGCAAGCGGGTGCAACGAAATGAGGTGCTCTTCCACAAAGTAAAACTGGACAAACACCACTAAAAGAAAAAAATTGAACTAAACACAACCAACCATACAATAATCTCTATGCAATTTAAAAATGTAAATACCCCATTACTCTCAGCCATTTAAATTCCACAAAAATCTTATGATCCTGCATTCAAACTCAAAACTGCACTTGGATAAAAACTGTTCTTAAATCTGGTCGTCCTTGTTCTTAATACCCTAAATCTCCTTCTCGATGGTAATAATCGAGAATAATAATTTAGTTGGTCTTGTAGTCATCATTATTTCAATCTCCATCACCAACTCCCAAATAGCCCAAATCATCTGAGATAGGAGGTAGGAGTGAATGATTCTGTCTCAAGTGATTGGAAAAACGAAGCACCAGATTTCTTAGTTTCATTTAAAAAAAGTTACAGAGAAAAGTAGGATGCTCATAAGTAACAACAACAAAAAGAAGAGAATGAAATGGAGGAAGCTATTGGTATTGGCTATGTTTCATATGAGTACCTTTCTATTTACAAGACTCTGTAGCCTTTAGAATAAAAGGCAGCTCTGAAAGGTAAAAGGGACAAGGTAAGTATTAACTCAGTTGAAGGGCCAGCTGAAATAGCCAATGAACTTCTACAAACTGAAGTCTATTGTCCAAACCAGACAGGAAGCTTAAGAATCATAAAATGGGGAAGTGTATATCAAAAATTGAACAAGAAAAAATACACCAAGGTCATTTTCACAATGATTGAGGGGTTATTAGATAGATGATGTTGTTTATTGTTGTCCTCCAAAATCAGTTGCTGGCCAGTTCTGCTAAACAGGGTAACAAGGTAATCCATATCAGCATATCACAACCAGCAGTACATTATTGTTTTTTCTAATCAAAATTATGAAATCTTTATACTGCCTTCTTCTTCTTTCTCTCCTTTGTTTTGTTGTCTGAATACATTAACTCGTCTTTTCTCAAATCTCCTGTACATATGGCCAACAAGGTCAGAAATTTTGGGACCTGTAGCCTGTTGGCCCACCAGTTTTTTTTCTTTTGTATGTTCTTTTACTTTTGGGCGCAACACCCTTTACTATTTTTTAAATAGATTCCTTTATGTTAAATCAGAGGTGGGCTTCTACCAGTTCTGTCCACCTCTGTAGAACCGGTAGCTCTGAAGAGCAGAAGACATAGAATCGGTTCTATGTCTGCTGATGTTTTTGCCCACCCACCTGCCCGGGCTCTTACCTGACCTTTATTTCCTGCGTTTTCAACTTCAGCTGCCATGCGAGGCACAGCTGCAGTTTAAAAAGCAGGAAAAAAGTACTTTTCATCTGTCCAGGCACCAGGCTAATGACGATTTGCAGGTGCGCTCGCAGCATGCAGGGAAGCACATCATAAATCACTGAACCTCGTAAATCACCGAACCAGTAGTTAACCTTGTCGGATCCCACCCCTGTGTTAAATGTTTTGGAATATACTGTATGTGTTCATGTACACACATACATACATATTGCAATATAACTCTGAATAAGCTAACACAATAGTTTAATTTAAATGGGGGAAGGGAATTTGCCTTTTTGCAAAATAAAGTAATAAAATTGTGTTTCTGAATATTCACTTAAGTAAATTGTAGTTTTATCTTGGAGGTCTGAAGTGACAATTTCCTGGAATTGCTCACTGATCATCTTTCCAAGCGAAAATATATTTTATAATAGATGTGTTTAAAAATAAACCTGCCTGGCCAGGGGTGGGATTCAATTTTTTTTAACAACCGGTTCTGTGGGCGTGGCTTAGTTGGTGGGTGTGGTTTGATGGTCATGTGACTGGGTGGACGTGGCTTGGTGGTAATGTTATTGGCTGGGCGTGGCCAACTCAATATCACTCACATCGAGGCACGCATTTCCTCGCCTGGCCTCTCATGACTGTGGGGATGCTGCAAGTCGTAAGTATGAAAAATGGTCATAAGTAACTTTTTTCAGTGCCATTGTAACTTTGAATGGTCACTCCACACAAGCAAAGTACCAGCAAAGGAGGGGAAAAAAACTCCAGAGAAGTTCCTGAGACAGGAATTCTACTCCTGCCAAGAATGTAATAAAGATTAACGGAGAGGCAGTTTCTGTAAGCAACACCAGAATGTTTCCTTCCTGCCTTCCTTACAGGATTAGGCCAGTAATTTCTTCTAACAACCAGTTCTCTGAACTGCTTAGAATGTTAACAACTGATTCTAGTGAATAGGTGCAAACTGGTAGAATCCCACCCCTGTGCCTGGCTGAGTTTTCTTGAGATAACAGGATCAGCAGTAGATTTCTCCTGCACAGCAGGAACTTGGTGCATTTGGAATCTAATGATAAAAAGTACTTTATGAGCTATATATTTCAAACAGCTTGGGTAACATGAAAGTAGTGACATTATGCTGAATTTTAATCATGAGTTAAAATATTTCAAATGTTGACCTATCAACAGAAATGGTAAAAAATGTCATCTAGCCAGAAATGATTATGTATACAGGATACTGAAGAAGAAACAGATTTTGGTGATAGCACATAGTTTGTATAAGAGCTGGTGCAGAGAGATTAGAGATAGATAGATAGATAGATAGATAGATAGATAGATAGAGAGAGAGAGAGAGAGGGAGAGAGAGAGATAGATAGATAGATAGATAGATAGATAGATAGATAGATAGATAGATAGATGATAGAATATTATGCAAAAAAAATTATAAGCACGTTTGGAATGACAAGTTGCGTGTTGCTAAAACCTTATGGCAGCAACTAGTTTTGATTAAATATCTTATAGGGCTGATAGCCTTCATGTGGTCATATGTGGCTGTTTACATGAATTAAGAATTCAAAAGATATTTTGGATGCTTCTTGTGAATTGTTGGCATTATCCTACATTACAGACTAATTGGGGTGATATGCAGTGACAGAAACATACAAGCAATAAATCCTTGCCAGAAGTATCATCTGTTTCTTTTTCCAATCCATTTGGAACTATCATTTTCAAGGGGGGCTTCATATTTTTCCCTCCCCTTCTTTCTGTTCCTTCAATTCAGTTTTGCTTCCTGGCAACTACATGAACACATCCATACACTCTTTTGGCAATAATAGTAGTAATAGTTTATAATTGCCTCCTTCCTAGGGCTGAGAACTGGTTTTGTACTTAAAGTAGTATTAGAATTCTTGATTACCGACCACCTCTAATCACTGCACCAAATTGGCTTGCTATAATTATTGATCAATATCTGCTTGGAAAATAGTGTGTTGAAAAGGCTTTAAACACTTCTTGTATCTGCTTAAGAATGATTTGAATGCTTCCATCTTTATTATTTTGTTTTTTAACTTATTATTTAGTCAATGTCTGGGATTTTAGATTGGCCATCCAATTTGTGAACAACGTTTTGAAAAATTCATATAACAGGAACACATGATAAAGTTGCCTGGATTTGGATAATTTGGATAAATAAGAAAGGGAGGGCAGTCATTGAAAACTAGGAAGCAAAAAAAAAAAGTTAATGGGGTTCCAAGGCCAGTGAATAGTAATGTTCATAAAACTAATTTACGGTCATTAAACTAAGATAGGGTTAACAAGGGCACTTTATAAACCTGGTTGAATTCTGTTGTATTTAAATTATTTCATTAATGAGGCTTGATCTATAAAGAGACTTCCTTCATTGGTATTTGATATCCCATTGCCTCATTTATTAGCTATTAAATGTAGGTAGCAAAGAAGTAAAGACAGTAAAATATTTCTAAGCACTTTTTTGTAGTATTGCTTCAAGACTTTGTCCACTAGTAAGTGAATAATTTTGAGTTTAGTTTTGTTTAATTAAGTATGGAGTTTTGTTCCAAAATTGGGGATGGGGGAAAACATTTTTTATTTTTGGTATGATAATTGATTGGTGCTGAGCACTTCTTCCTCACTCAGCAACATTAGCACATTTTGGTTCTTTTAACTTTGATTTAATGATATCTGGCTGCTTTCTAGAGATAGCCATATGCATTACTTAACTGTTTTAAAATGTGGTAACCTAACTCAACCAAATGAGGGAGCTCTTCCTATGGTCTGGACTAAATTAGTTTCTGTGCTTCTTCCCAAATCTTATCCTAGTGAAAACAGCTACTAGTCCCCTGCAGAAGATCCTTCTAGCTACCTCCAAGAGATGAAGGGCATAGCAGAGAAAGGGAGAGTTTCTTTAAATGAGCTTCCCTTCCCATGTATGACTTATGTTCTAATCCAAGTATTTGTTTCTAGTCATCTATTATATCCATGGGATATTGGGATTATTTTCTGTCCTGAACTTTATGTGTTTTCTCTCTCTTTCTCTTTCTCTCTCTCTCTCTCTCTCTCTCTCTCTGTGTGTGTGTATCCCAGAAATGTAATAATTCAGCAGTTCCCTCCACTCTGCAATATCTCATGATCCATTTTCCTATTGCCTGAACTTTGTATTTAAAACTCTGTAAATGAATCAATATTACATTACTTAAAAGATTAATATAATTATCCTCTGCTTACAGTCAAAAAAGATTCAAGCCCAACTGAAGGAGCTTCGCTATGGGAAAAAAGATTTGATATTTAAGGTGAGTTTCTCACTTGAACTGGCAATGATATTTGCTTAAAGACAGTACAACATTAATATAAACTGACCAGATGGTTTTATTCCTCTAACACCAATAGAAGAAAATCACAAAAATATCAACATACATATTCAAAGGGATTTGGGGGGAAGAAATGAAAGGTAAATTTGATTTCCATGGTATATTATCCAAATATTCAAGAATTTCTGCTTTTTTAAATGGAGAAAATGCTCTCAAAAGGCAAAGTTTCCCAAGAAAAATCAAACAATTCTAAAACTTTGAAAAGACTGTTTATTTCATATGTAAATATCTCAAGATTTCTTCAAGGATGAACATTTTAACATTTTTTTATGTTATTTAGTTAAGGTTGTACCATCTCGTAAATTTTTTCTTCCTCCTGTCTCATTTTTAGATTGCTTCTATATATAATTTTGATTAAATCTTTGAAACATGGATGTTTTACTTTATATCATAATGCTTTAGATTTTTATTTACTACTAAAACTGCTGATTGTTGTGGTATAAATGTAAAAAATATTACACTATTGTCAAATACTATAAGATGAAGTTCTACAAAACAGATCGTCTTGTACAATAATTGAAACTTGACATAGGACAAATATGACTTTTTTTTTTGCTTCCAACCATTACTCTCAGTCCAGAATACATATCTTAAAGCACTCTGAAAACTGATTTTCTTTTGTGAAAGCAGTCCACTGATAACTACTGTATGTGATGGGGGGGAAGAGTTTAGTGTGCTTGTTAAAATTAATAGACTGAAATTTTTTGCATTTTTTTCTCATGGAAGAGAAAATGTGTACAAACATTTAACTAGTATCTTTATTTTAAAACTGAAGTCAGAACATACATCTTTTGGTTTGTTTTTTTAAATGGGAATACCAGATAAAGGGTCAAGAAATAAGGATCATGCATGTATCATACATCCTAATTCCACTTGTCCTCCAACCTCTCTAAAGTTCATTAACTAAAATAATGTATTTATTTTAAGGAATTATTTTGGGCAAAGAAAAGAACCCCAATAACTGTCAGGAGTGCTGGAGGGCCTGCAGATTAAATGTTCACTGTTGGTATTCTACCGGTTCTGCCTGGTTCTGCCAATCATCTGTGAGTAGCAGAGACCAAACCAGTTCTCTGCGATGCTCTGTGTTGGGCCCACTCACCTGCCCCAGCTCCTGTACTAACCTTTATGTCCTGCTTTTGAAGCACAGCTGCTTTGCGTGGCACAGCAATTGCAACATGGCAGCTACTGAAGCATCAGGGAGAGTGCAGGATTGGAGAAGGTGACTCAAAACACCTCTGTGCCTGTACAAAGTGTGTGTTTGATGCGTGCATGTGCACAAAGTGTTTGTGCATGCACAAAGCACTCCCGCCAAGCCATGCCAAGCACAGAAATGATGGTAAAAATATTTGAAACAAACCACTGTCACTGTTCCATGCTTGAGGCCTTTGAACTTGGAATATGATTCTAGAATCCAAATGTCTGTGATGTGTGAGCTTGTGTGTGTATAAGATAGGATTCAGTTTTCATCAGGGAACAGAATTAGTCTAAAAGGGTCCTTTGCATTTACATTTGGCATTCAGTGGGGATAAAGGCTCTTAGAGATGGACTCAGTCTTGATACACTCAAGCCATTTTTAGTATTCCCCTTGGTAAATGAGATGAATGTTTTCTAAATATTTGGTTGCAGGAAGATACAGATGCATAACTAGAATAATGTGCAATAGTGCTATTCCCTTAAGTTTTCTGTTGTATCTATTAAAGATCCAGTGATTTTGTTCCTGGATACAAAATCAGTAATATGCACTACTGTTAATATTCAGGAGATGGAAATGCCTTCCTATTTATTTTTACAAAGAAGGAGGAGGGGAATGATCCTTACTGGAATATCTAATGCAGAAAAGGAAAGGTTTTCTTTTCTATTCTAAGTGCTGTCAAAACCAACACCACCAGTACCACCACAGAGCAAATTAAGGGACTAATAGCTCTTAGTTCCAATGTATAACTTGCATATGTGTTTCACAAGATAGCTTTAAAAGGTTGTAATACAAGATTTATTGTATCAGTTGTGGTTGGATGTACTACTGGTTTAAAAAATGTAGCAAGCAGATATCTTAAATCTTTGTCAGATACTTGTCAGGATTGTAGCCTGGCTTCTGTCATCTTGATGTCCATTAGCTTGGTGCTGTGTGCAACTAATTTTAGCAGATAACTAAAATCTTGTAACAATATGGTGTGTATAAGCGCACCAACGTGCCTACCATGCCTGTCCTATTGTTTCTTTTATTTTTCTTATATGTATCCATGTATTCATAACTATGTTTTTACTTATACCTTTTATCTTGTAAGCAATTGACAAACCAAATAAAATAAATATACCATAAATGTTTATTGTAAATGATCATGATAAAACATGTTTATTTTAAAAAAGCAAAAGGTTTTTTTTTGTTACCAATCAATTTATAGTACCTGTTAAGTTCCATTGGAAAAATTCTTAAATACTATGGCTGAAATCTAAAGAATTAAGAGTGGAATACTCTCTTTTCCAAGACCTTTGTATTGTGTATCTTTGTATCCACTGAAGAAAGTGTCTGGAAAAGTGTTGGACTCCCCATAGGTCTGTGTAATTAGCATTTACAGAAAACAAGGGATAAATAAATAAAATTAGCACTATTTTCCTCTCTTTATGCTTCTACTAAACCAGAAAAGACATGGAATGCAGAGAGGGAGTTGATAAATCAATTATTATACTTGGTTAAGGAATGAAAAAATAAGGAAAATGTAATAAAGCATTATTTGCATAACAATGAAACAGTACAGCACTAAAAGTTCATTCTGAAAAGGCATGTATGAGACTGAAAGGCACAGTACTCATTTATTTGAAAACGTCAAGCTCCAAATCTTAGCAGATGGATATATCTCTCTGAAGTCATTTGTCCAATAGTTGACCTGGTACAAAGTCCCTACCACCACACAAACATACTTTCTATACAGAAGTGTAAAGACTAAGACCTTTCCACTCCTTTGATAACTGCTTTGAACTTGGGGTGGGGGACCCTACCTTCCACTTTCCCCCTAATACAGTGTAGATTAGTCATTGAGGAACCAAACAGGACCTTGAGTACCCAAAGACTATATTTGCCTTTATGGTATAACAGGAATTAAAAAACAAACAGATTGAATCAGTCTAAGAATTAGAGCCTGAGTGAAATAGCCCAGAGTATAACATTTAAAAATACATTATATGATCAAATGTTATATGTGATATTTTACATTAAAAACTACCAGCAGATACATAATGAATGAAAATTGCATTCCATGTAATAGTAATCAAATCTAAAAAGAAACATGAATTGGCTTTTAAATGAAAATGGAGCAAGTAAAAAATTAGAAAATCTGGTTCTCCAAGAATGTTTCAGTTGAAGAACATTTTAACAAAATGCTGATGCAGCTGATCTGGTTCGAAACATTTACTTTTATTTAATGCACCAATTTGTTACTTCTTTCTCTGCTTCTTGCATAGATAATAAATGGTTTGGATCCCAAGATATTATCTTTTAACCAGAATGCAAATTCTGATTTGCCAATTCAACTTCCAGTTAGCCCTGTCTGGGTCCATTCCATAGGATTTGTGGTAATTCAACTGAGTTGCTACAAACCACTTTCTCCTTTTCCCACAACATCCATCTAGCCTCCCAAAAAATCTGCTGAATGGGATAGATTTGAGTATAGTATATGATAAAGATAATAACTTAAATTAAACAAGAAATATACTTCTCTGCACTTGTGATCATCTTCAACAGGGGTCTTCAAACTTGATAGCTTTAAGACTTGTGGGTTTCAACTCCCAGAATTCCTCCTCCAGCCATGTTAGCTCAGGAATTCTGAGAGTTGAAGTCCACAAGTCTTCAACTTGCCAAGTTTGAAGACCCTTGATCTTCAAGATGATGTCATAGTGATGCAAAATTGCAACATTTTTAAGGTTTAAAACAGTTTTGTTTTTTTCATACAGTGAAGATTGTATTGATGATATTGTGTATGTCATAGGTTTCCTCTAAATAAAATTGATAGCATGAAACACAATGTTCAGTGCTCATGGTTTAACTCAGAACTAATTATGCAAAGAATGCCTCTTAGTTTAATTAATTTTATGTTGAAATTAAAAGGGGGGGAATCACATGAAGCAAACATTGACAGAGCCAAATTAAAAGAACATCATGCAGCAATTCCCATTATTATCCTTTCAAATATCCAATCCTCTTTTGTTTCTGCATCTTACATTTAGGAAGTATTAAAAATACTTTGAATAATTAATTCCTTATTTTACATTTTAAAAATCTGAGCACTTGCTTTATGGGCTTAGGAACATTTTACTGAAAAATGTAAACATTGGTTATCTTCTAACAATATGGCAGGTCGAAGTAGGGTAATCTAAGAATTTGCTTTTGTTCAAAAGGGTTGGAAGCTATAGATAACACAAAGAGCAACAAGGGTTTTGGAAAGACATACCATTTACTATGTTCATCTTTAATTTATTCAGGCTAGAGTTTATGCCCTCCTGGCAAAGGCTACTGCTAGCAAAGATTCCTTGCATATGTCATTCCCCAGATGGATTCATAAGACTCTGCCACACATGAATAAACAATAATTGAGAATATATATACCTCAAGGTTGAACTGTTGGCTTTTTGATATTTCCTGTTTTCTGCTTATTTTACTGTTAGCTACTAGGGAGGATGTGTGATGGGATGTTTGTCTCCCTCCTTGACTCTTTAGATAAGCCCCACTATATACTATATAAAATATGGTAATAAAGTATATTTAGGTAAACCCCATCTACAGTATGTACCATATAAAATATTAATAAATAATTTGGATTGCAGGAGGATAGAAGTATAATTAAGAAATACATAATAAATAAATATCTGAAAAAGGAAAAATATTGAATCTGAAAACAGCCCTGTAAAAGCAATAAAATAAATTGCAATTTGTAAGATTAATCTTACAAATTTAGTTCCCTAATCTAAAATATCAAACTAAAATGTATCACTGACAATATTTGTTCAGGTAACCAGGATCAAATGAAGTGATGAATTATGGACCGCCAAGCACTTTTATGTGTCAGTCAGGAGTATTTTATCTGTGAGGCTTTCAAAATTTAATATCAAATTATAATTTGTTTGATAATCAATAAAATAATAAATAAAAAAGATCCCGATTTGGGATCAGGAAAAAGACACCCTGATATTCCCTAAAGATTTACATTCTAGTACCCAATATTACTTAATAAAAAACATTAATCTTCACTGTAGTCCCACTTTACAATTATCAACTTGGGACAAATTGAACTAAACCAGACTTGATTTTTCTTGCATTATTTGATATGTTTGAGTTTCTGGCTAACAAAGAGTCAAATCCATTCATTGCATTCATTATGTAACACTCTTTTTTATTTACTCTAGATTAAGCTTACAATTCTCAACTAAAATTAGGAGTATTTTGCAAGTTTTAGAAAACATAGCCATCAGCTTCTGTTTGGCTATGTTAAGGCTCAGAAGTGAAATGAGTTGGACCTGGCTACTACTAACTTGCCTACTAGTACAAGAGATATGAGAACAGGAAATGCCAGTGTAGATTGGGAAATAAAAAAAATCCAGCAGAAGGTAACAGCAAGCTACATTCAGACTGTGCCAAGAAAAGTACATGGATGTGTTCCCGGGAATCAAATTCAACTCAAAGAAGATCTGCCTTCACAAATCTATCCCACCTGCTCTGTTTGCTTCCCTTATTTTCACAGGGAGGAAGAGTTCCACAATGATGGTATGGGGAAAGTGGAAGGTTTCAAACATCTATCTTTTTTCTTGTGATAGGAAGAGAAGAAATATTTATTTATGCAATCATTTATATACCTCATTTTTAATGACTCAACATTTATAGTAATAGTAATATAATCAAAACCAGAATCTAATTTATGAGAAATTTATTCGGATAACATATTAAAAAGCAGAGACATCATCCTGCCAACAAAAGTGTGTATAGTCAAGGTTTCCCCTATTGCAATGTATGCCTCTGAAAGTTGGATCATAAGGAAGGCTGAGTGCCAAAGAATTGGGGCCTTTGAATTATGGTACTAGTCCCTTGGACTGCAAGGTGATCAAACTGGTCAGTCTTAGAGATCAACCCGGACTGCTCTTTAGAAAACCAGATCCTGAAGATGAAACTCAAATACTTTGGCCACCTCATAAGAAGGAAGGACTCACTGGAGAAGAGCCTAATGCTGGGAACGTTTAAGGGCAAAAAGAAAGGACAACAGAGAATAAGGTGGCTGGCTGGAGTCACTGAAGCAGTCGGCGTGAGATTAGATGGACTCTGGGGGAAAGACAGGAAGGCCTGGAGGAACATTGTCCATGGAGTCACACTAAGTTGGACATGACTTTGTGACTAACAACAACAATATCCATAGCCCCCATCAATTTATGTGTTTACTGTGTTATAATTATCCCATTATATTCCAAAGCAGGAAGATTAATCAGAAGATCTAAAACTGATACCAACCTTACTAAAATTCCATCATAAATTGATTCCCAGAGACCCTCATAATCCAGTTCACCATTTGTTGATGGAAAAGCATCCTTGCTTACCATAATATTATATGTTTATCATTTGTTTATTTATAATGTATTTAATATCCTGCCTTTATCATCTGTATAAATAACTCACAGCAGCGAACATATCCTAACATACCTTCCTCTTCCTATTTTCCCTACAACAACCTTATGTTTTTATATTTAGCTTATGTGCTAAATCAAACAGTTTTCCAGATAATTTTGTTTCTGTTTTAGCATTTTGGTGTTTGTGACTGTTGGATCAAGTTCATCCTTTATTTATTCATTTTTAAAAAACACACATATTCATTTATTAAAATGGTTCCAAAATGAAATGTTATTTTACTCCGCTGAGCTTTCTCTTTCCCTTTATCAGTAATTAAATTAAAAAGGACTAAATTCAAGATTTGATTCAATGCTACTAGCTGAAGCACCATTCAAAATACAGTCAAGTTAGGAAAAAATGACTTATGTTTAAAAAAAATAACATAATCTCCTTATCCTTATTATGAACATCTTTCTCTTCATCTTCTATTATCTATATTGTCATTAAATTTTAAAGTGTAGCATTTTTAGGGCACAGACTTATTTGCTTTTTTAAAAGTATGACATTAAGTATTAATGTGGATAATGCTATTTACATAATACAAAACTATCATCATTATTGCTATTTACATAATATAAGCCTATTATCATTACCACTAGTTACATATTACAATTATGTCATTATTACTGGTGACTTTTTGGCCAAGAGGTAAGGTCAGATATATGCTTAAGAAGACATAATATAGAATTATTTATCTCACTCCAAATACAAATACACAGGGAGTGGGGTGAAATCTGTGAACAAAACATAGCAAGTAAAATGAGGTTATTGTCAATTCACTGCACTAACACTATTTTAAAAATTTATATAGTGTTTGGATGTAAAGAAGAGGAAGTGGATATCTTCCCCTAGTGATAGAAATTTCATAGTGGTGAGTTTGTTGAAGATGAGAAAGAGATATAGAAACTCCTGGCTACATCCAATATCCAATATACATCCAATAATACATCTCTTAATAACAAGAGATGTAAGCATGGAGACAAGGATCTAAAGCATATTATATTTTTATTGCCAAAAAACTGTTAGCATATTGTTTGCCAGAGTAAATACTGAAACCTATTTAATTCAGAATGAATATGGATATGCTGTGAAGACTTCTGAAATGGCAGCTGCTTTTGCAGACTATGTCCTTAGCAGTGCATCTCTTTTGCAAACTTTCTCTTTTTCATCAATGATTTATCTAGAAAACAATAATATCTTGCCTTAGAATTTTACAAGTTGAACCTTGAAATCATCAGCACAAAAATGGATTTTTATTTCCCTCAAGGTGGAATTGAAATGTTCATTTCTTCAAAGTAATAAAAGGAAATCAGAGGGATTCTTGAAGCTTGAGATAAAACATAGTAAAATACAGTTTACACTTTTAATATAGTTCCTAAGCCCCAAAATTGATATGCTACAGTGACTATCAGTTAATTGTTTGAAGGCAGAATGTTCACTTACCCACTTCTGTGAAAAGTTGCTACTGATAATCTAGCTTTAGATTACATGGTCAAAGGAAGGCACAGCTCCTTTATTCTTCAGGTCTGTTCAGAAGAGACAATTATTATTGACCAATGGGTAAAAATAGAGTATAAATAATTTGATTATAGTAATATGTTTGAAGTTGTCATGAGATTTGTTATTCTATACATACATATGGGCAAGTAATTTATAAAGGAACAAAAATGGACTTGATGGACTAATTAAAAAAACTTCATTAAATCTGAGTTGGCCCATAGATAAGAATGCCATCTCTATTTTTTTTCATCAAAGTAAGTGTTGTTTCATGATATAAAATGGTGTGTGTTCATATGTTGGGATATGCTAAAACGCCTCCAGTGGGGGCCCGAAAGGCGGTGCAAGGGGGGGGGCGGAGCTCCGCGCGGCCCTTCGCCCAGCGGTCTCTCCCCCCTCCCCCCACCCACCCCCCCCGCCCGCTCGGGCGGAGCCAATCTGAGGGGGGTGGGGTGAGCGGAGGGGCGGGCCGCCGCCCGCCGCCCCGAGCCGTGGCCCGGGAGTGGGGGAGAGGGGGGGGGCGGGCGCCCGGGCGCGGGCGGGGCGTTGCCCCGCTCCCCTCCCTTTGAAAGACCGGGGGGCGTTGGGGCAGGGGGTGTCCTCAGGAGTTCTGTGGGACCCCGCTGGCAGGGCCCCCAGCTCGGCTGCTTTCCAGGCCCTTGGGAAAAGGGTCCGTGGGTGGTGGAGAAGGCGGCCCCTCCCCCGTCGCCGCCCCTCCTCGTCCCCCCCCCCCCGCAAGAGAAAAATCGCCTCCGCCAAGCTTCCACCCGGCGCGCGCCTCCCGGCCAGCGCGCGCCATGCGACTTGGGAACCGGCCAAGCGACTTTAAAACCGAGCGGAGGCCAGAGATAGCCGAATTACCCTCCACACCACACACACACACACACACACACACACAGAGAGAGAGAGAGAGTGAGTTGGCAGCTGTCCATCCCCACCCTTGGAGTCCCGATGGCACGCACGCGGGGCTGTCACAAAGAAAGGGAGAGGAATTGAGTGCCAGCCTGAGAAAGGCGAAGCTGCCTCTCTAAAGCATTTTGGTGGCTTTGTAAGTTTGGGGAAAGGGGTTGGGGGTGTCAATCAAGAATTATATCCAGAATACCCCAAGTGTTACAACTCACCGATTTGCCGGCGTATGAGACGACTTTTTGCCTTGAAAAGCATGCCTCCAAGTGGGGGGTCGTCTTATACAGCGAGTATATAACAAAAACTATATTTTGAGTGGAAATGTTGGGGCTCGTCTTATACGCCCAGTCGTCTTATACGCCGGCAAATACGGTATATGTAGGGGTGGGATTCTACCTATTAGCTAGAACCAATTGTTAACATTCTAAGCAGTTTGGAGAACTGGTTGTTAGAAGAAATTACTGGCCTAATCCTGTAAGGAAGGCAGGAAGGAAACATTCTGCCTCTCCGTTAACCCTAATTACATTCTTGGCAGGACTAGACTTCCTATCTCAGGAATGTCTCTGGAGTTTTTTTCCCCTTCCTTTGCTGGTATTTTGCTTGTGCGGAGTGACCATTCAAAGTTACAATGGCACTGAAATAAATGGCTTATGACCATTTTTCACACTTATGACTATTGCAGCATCCCCACAGTCATGAGAGGCCTAGTGAGGAGATGCATGCCTCGATGTGAGTGATGTTGAGTTGGCCACACCCAGCCAGTCACATTACCACCAAGCCATGCCCACAAACTAAGCCATGCCCACAAAACCGGTTGTTAAAAAAATTGAATCCCACCCCTGTGTATATGATCTCCTCAGTCTCAGCTTCATCTATCAACTTAATAACACATTTTGTGCAACAGGTAAACTGAATGAAACTGAGTGAATGAAAGCTCAGGGTGAAAATAATTAAAGGGAACTACTGCTCTTATGTGTCAGGTGTGATGACAATTTTAAAAGTATGATAAGAATCTGTCTCATCATCTTACAATCAAAAGTTGGGACTGGGTAGAATCTTTGCTTTAAGAAAGTCTATGTTGCTAAACCCAAAACATAAAGGAAATTTCTGGGAATTATCAAACCTTGATATAATGCTTTGGAAATAGCTCCTGAAAGGCTTAATATAGCCTGATTAATTACAACTCATAGTTCTTCCCTTAAATCATAAGCAACAAAAATAGTAACAAAGCTGAGAGAAGCCAAGATTTATTTAGGTCCTGCTTAGGAGCACAAAATAAGAATCAAGGTACATTCTAAATGAAAATGCTGAGGGTTCTTGAGGATCAAGAAACCCATAAATAATTTAATTTGTGACATTATTTTGATTTTGAGTGACCTTTTCCTTGGGCAGTTCTGGACTGGTTCATAACCTTTCCAAAGATTTTTCAGTAGTTCATAACCTTTCCTTAATAGAGAAATGCAGAATCCAAATTACAAAACAACTTTATAGAAACAGTATAACCTGGGTTGCACAACCCATAATATTTATCTACCGTATTTGCCGGCGTATAAGACGACTGGGCGTACAAGACGACCCCCAACATTTCCACTCAAAATATAGAGTTTGTTATATACTCGCCGTATAAGACTACCCCTCTTCCACACACCTTCCACTTTTGCACTTTTTTTTTTTTTTTGACGCACTTTTCTGCTTTGGACAATTTTGAAATGAGCTAATCCAATTTTGAACCAAGAATATGCAAATAGCTATGGAGTTTAGAAATGAGTTTTAAAAATATTTTTCATTGCTTACCATTAAGCGTAAAATATGTTGTAAATAAAATGAGAACACAGGAAACGTTCTCTTCTCAATACAGCTGATCTCTCTCTCTCTCTCTCTCTCTCTCTCTCACACACACACACACCAAAAACCCGGACACTGAAAAAGGCTGCCAAGGAACAGTATATTCAATGCCTTCTCTTTAATCAAGAAACAAGGAATTCCTTAGAATCTTTTTTTTTCCCAAGTGGCCCTCTTTAAAAAAAAATGGAGGTAACACTTTCATTCAAAAAGTCTTCCAGTATCTGGAGTCGCTCAGACATATTGAAGTGAGGCAGGAGAGTAAGTGAAATTTGAAATGATCCAGCTACCGTTTTCTTCCCTCCCGCCCGAAGGCCATTATCTCCACGTCAAAACGAACGAGGGGAGGCAAAGAAGCCAAACACGCTAAAAAGGATCTCTTTATTTTCCTACACAAGGTCACACCTACTTTTCCGCATTCAAAGGACAACCTCTCCTCACCACCACCACACACACACACACACCCCCAATACCCGCAAACAATGTTCTGGGCATTAATCACCATTGCTACATTAACCTGGTAAATTTATACCCTGCCTCCCCCAGTGTTGCTTTGACGGCAGGATTTCACACAGCGGGCGCCGCCGCGTCTCTTCTCCGCTCTCCCACCGTTCGCACATGTTGGAAGCACCGTAAACCTGATAACCCACCCGGGGCTCCCCATCCTTAACCTACAGCCGCCCGCATGCAAAACCTGCGTGCAAAAAGAAAAAGAAAAAGAAAAGTACGCCGCAAAGCACGTGAGGATCTTCAATCCTCTCCTCCCCACACCGCTAAGGAAGGAAGAGGGGGAAAGGTTGCGCAGCGCGTGGCGAGTGACACCCGCCACACACACACACACACACACACACACACAAAAAAAAAACACACACACACCGCTCCCCCAGCCTCCCTCCCGGCTGCAACTCAAGCTCGAAGTGGGAGTCGGAGTCCTCCGGCGTATAAGACCCCCCCACTTGGAGGCATGTTTTTCAGGGCAAAAAAGTCGTCTTATACGCCGGCAAATACGGTAGTTAAGGGAAAAGGCTAATATTTTATTGAATCATCTATGATAATTTGAAATCATCAAAGGAAAAGAAAAATATACACAGAAAAGTGTATAAATTCTATAAAACTTACATTTGCTGAGTGAAAAATCTGAGGAGAAATTTCAATCAAAGAAACAAGAGAATAATCTGAGTTTAACCAAATTGTTCTATTTTCTTTATCTCCTAAAAATAATTCAGCTGGTATTTGACTTATGACCATTCATTTAATGACAATTCAAAGTTACAACAACCTTGGAAAAAATAACTTATGATCTTTATTCACATGGACATTGCATCACCTTAGCGGTTATGTAATTACAGTTCAGGCATCTGACAACCATCTTGTATTTACATCAGTTGCAGCATCCTGTGCTCACACGACCATAATTTTCCACCTGTTTTGCAGATATGCAGCAAAAAAGGAGCTCATTGGGGAAGCTAGGTTTATCAACTGCCATAAAAATTGTCATAAAATCAGTTCCAACTTGACTTAAAAGCAATTCTGGTTCCAACTATGGTTATAAGTCAAGAATAACCTGAATTATAAAAATATCTCAACTCGCTTATGACAATAGGAGCTATGTGTTTAAGATTTTTAAAAAAATATCTATCCAAGGAATCCAAGGTAAAAATAGAATGCAATAGGAGTATGTATATATGAAATAATTCTTATATAAAGTTGTGTGAAATCAAATATTTTGATATATTTGAGAAGACTGATCACAGTTCTGTGCTTTGTCAGAGAGAACAGTTAATTTTTTAGTATATCGAGTGATGACTTAGCTATCACACAAGTGCATTCACTTCAGGTACTTTGAGAATGGGGTGCTAACCTCAACATATCAAACAGATGTGTACAATGCATTTACCATCTGTGTCTTAATGCTTTTAAAAGACTATTGTTTCAGATCTTGCCTTGAGGAACAAATTAATGACATGAGAACTGCATGCTTAATGGACTGTAGTAAAGAAAACATATATATTTACTCTTGATGTGAGGATTTTTTTTTAATCCTCATTATATACAATGAGGCTCATTAATTCCAAATTCCCCAGCACAAGAGAAAAAAAAAACCCTTTGATGTGGGTATGACTATTGTTTGCAATATATATGATGTATCTCATCCATTTGGATAAGTACATCTGCATGAAACCAGCCTTCTGAACACCTGTAAGATGTGGGCTGAAGAAGCATTGCAAGGCTGTTTATAATACAAATTATTTTTAAACCTCACTTAAAGCTGGTCCAGGACACACATTTTTAGGCTGATCATCATTATGTTTTTATTTTTCTTTTAAAATGTCCTATATTTAACAGAAACCTTGTTACATTTCTTAAAAATATAGAATCATACTTAATGACGGTAAAAGGATTCAAAATATGGACAATTTACATTTCCTTACATTTTCTTTGGATTTAAGTATTCAGAATATTAGAATCAGACATAATCAGCCTCATAAACATAACCAATAACTTTAATTTCTTGTGCACTTCTAAATTGCCAGCCTTTTCCACCTCAATATATTTTAAAAAATCTATTTCAAAGAAGGATATCTAATAACTACTGTTCCTTTGTGTAAAAGTATTGACCATCCAAACTCTGATCCTGGGAGTCTAGTAGACTTTAGTCAAAATGTATATACAAAACATCCTTTCATTCAACATCTACCTGATTCATCAGATTGGGAAGGCAGGGAATGTTGCAGGTCCCATCCCCTAGGGAGATACAGCTGGTGGGACCCAGAAGAAGGGCATTTTCCATGGTGGTCACCTCTCTCTGAAATAGCATCCCCTCAGAAATTAGAATGGCCCCCATTCTAGCACTCTTCTGGAAGGCATTGAAGACCTTGTTCTGCCAGAGGGCCTGGGGAACCTAGAGCAGGATATAGCCCATTAAATGGTTTGTGTGAGCTGTTTCCAGGGTGGGTGGAAGGGGGTTGATTTTATTATATTAATTTATTATATGACTCTTCTTTTATTAGTTGAGTTGCCATGTACGAATAGGCAACGATACAAATTCAATAAATAAATAAGGACAATAGGTAGCAATAGGAAAATACATTTTGATACCATTCTGTGATAGTGTAATTTTTGATTTGGTGAATATCTGTAGCTGGGGTATAGGATGATGGTGGAGGTTCATTCTCCTAGATTGTGGGTTGGTTTCTGAACATTTTGTTACCAGGTCTAGATAATATTTTCAGCGGAATGTAGGGGATGTCAGTGTCAATGTTCTTCTGCTTCTAAGGGCTTAACAGCATGATAATAATAGGATAAAAATAACAGCATAGCTTTCCCATTAAAAACCAGTGGGAGCCTGCCCATTTTTATCTCAGAATGTTAAGTATACATTTATTAGAGAGGTAGTTGGTATAATAATTAATGTGCTGGACCAGATATTAAGAGAATATTAGTTTTAGTTGTTCCATAAACATGATCTTGGGACATTGATACTCTCTTATCCCAGCAGCAGCACAGCGTTATTCTTGTGAAAAAATAAAAAGAGACTCAAATGGGAGTGGTACTCACCAAAAAGTTATATTTAAAACCTCCAAATCCATCTTCTCCTCAAAAAATAAACCCCAAAAACAAAAGTGAACAAAAAAAACCCTTTAAAAACTAAAACAAAACCTGCAGGGAGAGAATATTTCAGATTACAAACATGTACTGTAGAAAGTTCATCTGACTAAATGTTTTAATTTGTTCTATTGTATTTTATACACATAATAATTTAAAAGAGAGTCGATATTCTGAATTGGGTTTGGGTACTAATTCAAGGCCTTGTTTGACTACAGAAGTTGGCTGATTGGCTCTGGTGCAGCCAATCTTTTCCAGTTTGGATGTTCAAAAAATGTTGGTGTTACATTTCATTTTCATTATTCATGCCAATAAACTTATAGGAATCCCAGTGAAACTTATTTCTATCAGGAAGTTGAGATCATAGCTTTTTACTCAACTTCCTCACTTTAGGGACTTCTTCTCTTCCCCTCCTCCTTCTTTAACCAGCTTTAAAAAATGGTTTGAATTTCAGACTTCACAAGGTAATGTTGGTAATGTACTCAGTATTTTATTAACATTATATTTACACATTCTCACTAAGGGAAAAGACAAAAACAAAAGCAGAGTCACTTATTTTTGTCACATTCCAATATTAAGGCTTCCTTAACAATACTCATAGCTATAAATCATTACCATTTTACCTGATGGTATAATTAAGCCACACATTAACCCATGAAGATAATCCCTCAAAGCAAAAATTTCTGTCTGTAGAAAGCTGGCTACATTATTTTATTATAAATAAGGATCTAATATTTAAATTTATTTATTTTTCATTATAAAAGAACAAAATAGTTTATTCAGTAGTTTTTATTTCTTTTATCTCTTGCTTGATTCTTGCTTATCCTGCCCCTTTCCTATTTTTGGACTGCATTCTTTGAGAAGAGATTCATAAGCCCATAAATAGGCTTTTAATAGGGATAGAAAGTTGAGCATTTATTCTATTTATTTATTTAACTAATTTATATAATCACCCATCTTACATTTATGATTGGGTGGTTCACATTTAAAACATAAACAATACCCAAAACACAGAATAAAACAACCACACAAATAATATATAAGATAAAAATAGGTAAAAGCATAAAACTGCAATCACCGGGGAAGCTCAATAATTCAAGAACAATGTAGCCAATCTATACGTTCCATGCCACTCTGATCTTCAGGCCAGAGGCAAAGCCAAATCTTCTGATCTTTCTGGAAGGCCACCAAAATTGGGGGAAGGAGAATGATGTTCTATAAGGTGGTGCAATAACAGTAAATGACCTCCTCCTGGGTCCCATGTCTAGTGGATTGAACCCTACAATCTTCTTTTCTGGCACCTGAGGGACAGAAAATGTCACTTGAGAGAGACCATCTTTCACCCCATCCCATACCTAGCCCATTTTTCAATAATATTGCTTTCAAAATGATTTAACATGGATGCATCATTTTTTAAATCTTCCAGTGCAAATGAATAAAAAATTGCAAATGCCTGTAACAACTGCTAAAAGGGCAATTGCTATCTTAGGATTACATTAACACGAGCACAAAATCTACAAGTGAGTGTTCCAATATCTCCTCTGCTTGATTAGGCTCCATTTGGAATACTGTGTGTGGGCACCAGGGTTCAGAAAGGCCATTGACAAATTGAAGTTAAATCAGAGAAGGGTTACCAAAAGGGTTGGAAAACAAGCTTAAACAGCCTAAAGCACATCTTCCTTAGCAAACAATATCCAGATAAGCAGTCAGGGGAAAAAAGCAATACCCTAGTCAAATAATGTTTAAGGAAGAAGTTATGCTTCAACCCAAGACTGGTGGGGAAAATTGCTAAACAATCAGAAAACTTCACTTTCTCATGGAGTGTTGAGGTTACTTAGCCTGATAATTAAATGTCTGTAGGAAAACAACCAAGGTCAAAGAATAATAAGAATCCAACAGAACTAAATTGGTGAATAAAAACTATGCGAAAGTAGCTTAAGGCTAGCCATTAGGAGGATCTTCCTGACTATATGATTTGTGATAGATTAGATTAAGCCATTGATTGAAAGATGGATGTGATATTATGGAAAGAATAATGGTAGTCTTCAATTAAGATCTGGTCATTTAGCAACCATGCAAAATTATGGTGAAACAAATAAGACTTATTACTGGTTCTCATAGCTGTGGTAGCTGCAGTGAGTCCTTGATCACATAATCAGGATCTGAGCATGTGGTTACTGGCTCACAATTATGACATGAAGCATCTGGTGGTCACATAATTATCATTTGTATCGTTAATTGTTGGTTCTGACAAGTAATATCAATGGAGAAGCCAACAGGAGGTCACAACTGATGGCCACATGATATCACAGAGCCCTGGTGGCACAGTAGTTAGAATGCAGTATTGCAGACAAACTGTCCTTAGCCAGGAATTCAATTCTGATGGACTGTGACTCAGCCTTTCATCCTTCCAAAATCAATAAAATGAGGGTCCAGATTGTTGGGGAAAATATGCTGACAGTGTCCAGAGTCTGCTGTAAAGCATTTTGGGGTGGTATATATGTCTATTGTTATCACTCTTAATGACAGCATGGCATTCACTTAATGCCAGCAATTGGAAGTACTAGAACAGCCATAGCTAAGTAGCACAGTAACATGACATTGCATTTTACAATTGCATCATCAAGTGATGGAAATTCCAGTGCCAATTACTGTAGTTAAACAAGGATTACCTGTATAGTATAAGCTATAACCAAATGTAATTGATAAAATCTTAACATCCATACTTATCAAGAAAATGAAACAGATAGTTTATCCTTGTTCAGCTTGGAAATAACTATAAATATAGTTATCTTACTAACACTAAACATTAAGATATTATTTTTAAAAAGTTTCATTGTGGACCAATATGAAATAATACTGTACATCAATATATGGTATATTGTAAAGGAATGTAGAGATGACCTTCCATTATAAGGGAAAGAGACACCCCCTAGGGCAGGGGTCACCAACCTTTTGGACCTCAGGGACCACCAAACCCATAATTTTAAATCCTTTGGACCACTAACATGAATTTTGACTAACGGTGGCTTGCTGATGTTTTCCCACGGTCTCTGTAGAAAGCAGCAGAGACCCTGGGAAAATCCCCAAAAAAGTCTGCAGGAAAATTCCCACCCTGTTTTCCTACCAATCGATCATTCTTTATTTGACATTGCAGGATACCATCTCCAGCTCCGTTCTCGGGGGGAAAAAGAGAAAGAGAGAGAGACTTTGGGCTTCATGCAAAGAAAGCAGCAGAAGTCTTTCTTTCTCTCCCCCAAACTCCACTCAGGAATGAGTCTTTGTGAGACTTGTTGTGCCGGCACAGCCTCTTGGAGCAGGATGTCTTGCAGGGTCCCAAAGACTCATTTCTGGCAGAGTTTGGAGGAGAGAAAGAAATACTTTTGCTGCTTTCCTTGCATGCAGCCAAAAGCAGAAGAAGAAAGAAAGAAGCGGAAAGAAGCAGCCCGGTGACCAGGTGAGGCATGTGAAGCGAGTGGGGCAAGTTCCCCCCCGCCCTTTCCCCCCTCCCCTCACTACCTCATGTTGTTCACAATGCAAGCGACGCAAGCGTTGTGTTCCTGCGGGCCATGTGGGTGGTACAGTCTTGTGTTCCTGCATAGCCTGAATTAATAATTGCTTTTGGGGGTGTCATTTCTCTGCAGACCACCAAAATTTTCTCATGGACTACCAGTGGTCCCTGGCCCAATGGTTGGCAACAACTGCCCTAGGGAATGATCAGATAAAAGGGAAGAGCTCACAGTCACTTAATGGTCAGAGAAAGAAACATAGGAAGGACCACACACACACACACACAAATACAGATACCAATTATCAAGGAAACCACCAGAACTAGGAGTCCTTCCTAATTGTACATATTTAATTGTAGTAACAATGTATTGAAACAAAAGACACTGGATTAGTTACTTGATCCTCTAATAAATGTACAATAGCAAGCCAGTTTTTTTGTAAATTTGAATGGTATTATCTATTGATGAAGAATTAATATTACACTGTTCAGATTAAAATTAAAATTAATGAGTCTGGAATCTTTGCACAATCTCCTGAAGACAGATATAGCAAGATGTATCATCTTGCTGCATCTGTCTCCAATAGATTTTGCAATATTATTTAGTTTGTTTAAGGCTGCAACCAGTCATTTTTTCAATTTCTCACGTTTTCCCCTATACTGTTGCCATGTGCACTGTAATAAAAACATGTTATTGTTCAAGAGTCAAGCTTTTTATGTCGCTATAGACCAAAGATTTATATCAGTCCAGAAACCGATGAGATGCAGAAAGTGATCTATATTTTTTTTTCAATATCTACAAACTTTTTTTTACTTTAGACCATTGTTTTGTTTTGTTTCAAATATGCAATAGTATAACCTTGACTGAATACTTTAATGGCTGCCTTCTCTAATGGGTCATGTTAGGTCTGTTCTTTTATCTATGACTTGCTCATCATGAGGTATCTTTTTGTATACAGGTACAGATCCCCCTCCACCAGCATAGGTTAACGTTCCATGAAGGGGAAGGAATTGTATTCTATTAAATTTTGAAAGCTGCTATTTTATCTCATCACTGAATCATCAATGTATTATTTTTATAATGGTCTACATAAAACACCTAACCTAAATTGCATAGTAAAGAGAAATAAGAACAAAGAGGGGAGGGTAGGATACAGAATCAGAACTATGTAGAAATTTTCAGTTGCTTCCATAATAATTTAGTATAATAATAGGGTGGATGGTTTATATCAATTTAAGTTTTCATGTTGCTGGGGTTTTAAAAAAGCCAGAATTTTAGTCGAGAAACTTTTTCATATTTATTAAAACAAAAGCTTTAAAAATCTTTGCTAAGTTAAAAGTACTCTCCCCCCATCTCCTTCATTCTTCTGTAGTTTCTTTGAATCTGGTATGTGTATTAAGGAAGTTATTACATCTTTAATGAACTGAGAAATCCAATTTAGGAACCATCTCTTGCCTGCAAGGTGGCCTTAAGCTTCTGGACTTACATTGGAAGTTAATGGGTTCCTTAATGCCTAGCTCAAGCTGTTCTGTGTTACAAGGTTAGATAGATAAATTCAAGTTGAGTGCGAGCAGCAGCTCTTCAGTCTCTTTGAAATGTGCCATGAATGACCACAGCAAGAGGGGATCTGCAAGCTTCTTATATGGCTACTCATATTATAGGACAGTCACAGCCAAAGTTGTTATTCACTTTGCAAAATTGTAAAATTGCTTCTAAGTTGCATTTGCTCTGATTGGGACCTGAGAAACAGAAATAATTAAGATAGCAAACATTTCTATAACTGAAAAATAGACAATCCCATGACTTATAAAATGCAAGAACAAAAAAAAAAGGAAACTGAAAGAGGAAGAAAGGAAAAAGTCTAACCATCTGCCTTATTGTAAGTTTTTGGAGGGTCTGGGAATTTTTGCTTTAAAATAAATTATCTCATTTTGAAAGAACTGGATTCCTTTGTTACTTCTTGATCCTTCTAAAACCAGTGACCTTGTCTAAACCAAATAGATTTCTTTTTGGTTGTCTTTTAATTCTTCCCTCCACCTGAGTGCACTTTTATTTTCTTGATGTGGTGAAAAAAGTGGTGTAACAAAACAGCTATAAATCATATATCTGGGAAGGCTTGCCTTGTAAAAGAACTTGGAAAATGAAATTGGAGCATGGGAGGTAAATGACAGGACATGAAACTTTCCTGCAATCAAGAGATGATGAAGATGATGATAAGATTCATAGTTGTAAGTGTGCTGCCCCAATGATTTTACTTGGGTTTAAGTAATAAATATGGGCAAATTAAAGCACATGCAGCAGAAGCTGCACTACACCAGATATTTTTACTTTTGGAGCATCAGCATCAGAGGTGGTATTCAGCAGGTTCTGACCAGTTCTGGAGAACTAGTAGCAGAAATTTTGAGTAGTTCAGAGAACCGGCAAATACCACCTCTGACGGGAGATTTTACAATATCCTTCATCTGCCATGCCCACCAAACCACGCCCACAGAACCGGTAGTAAAAAAAATTGAATCCCACCACTGGTCAGCATGTTGAACAGACTAGTTATTATTGCTATGTGATTTCCACATTCATCTTTAAGGGAGTAGCCTCAATTACCATTTTCAGATCCTGTCTTTATTAGAGAAAGGAGAGAAAGATAGAAAAAGGCAAGCTATAAATATTTAATTGTAGATTATTAATTCTGTTTTCAGTCCTGAAAAAAATCTCATACAGGTAATTCACTTAGTTCAGTACAGAATATTCCTGAAAATTTACCAAATAAATATTGATTTAGAAAATATTTTAGTCGTTGAACTACAATTCCTTAGAGTTCTCCATATTCTTCAGTCTCAATTATTTTAAGAGAGATGTATCCTTGTAAACTATTAATATTTTAATCATTTAGATCACTTCTATTCTGGTTCCTTTCAGTCTCTGAAGTGGATTTGAAAGCTTCACCACCACATGCACATTTGGCTCTCTTCCAGCAGTATCCAGTAAGGTTTCTGACTAAAGAACTTCAAAGTCTTTAATGGTGTTTTCAAAGGAATTTAGAACAAACTAATTTTGCTTTAAAACAAACATAATACCAGATTCCTTTTAGATTTCTATTGCAATTCAAGGACTCAGAATAGCATATGGTCACTTGCTTTCTCTTTAATTTAAAACAAATTTCTGAGATGGATTAAACTGAACTAGCAATTGACTAAAATTTACCTATTCATAAGTCCAAGTCACTAACCTAAGCACCATAATTTATAAAATCAGTAATTTACAATTTTTTTCCATCACTCAACAGCCTTGAACAAGACTCCAAGAATAAAGGTTGCCATAATCTAGTGATTTTTCTTCTTTTTTTAAAAGAAAGGTTGATGTTTTAAACATTGTTTATGTCTAAATGACCAATCTCTTCAACCAAATAGCTTTTCACTACAAGGATGCAAGTAAAATGGTTATACAAGTAAAGTGGCAGCAAGATTGATATTCCCACCCTTTTGACTCAATGGCCTGTGAACAAAATGGGATTTGTGCAAGATATTCAGACATTAGCCTCAATCACTTAAATTGTGGTTGAAAATGTATAAATGTGCCCAGCACCAGGTTAATAGCTATTAAATGAGATTAAATTATAAATAGGATGTTTACCTTCACTCCAAAACTGATCTGTTATATGACAAATTGTATGCTCTGTAGGAGTGAAACAGATTATGTTAGGTTTATTATTTTTGGCTCAGAAAGAAGGCAATCAGAAGTAATCACACAAACACACACACACAAAACATTGATTAAAAACAATTTTTGCTTCTATGTATAAATGGCTTAAATTAGAGGAAGTTTAGGATTATGCAGTGGTGGAATGTTGCCAGTGTAAAAAATAAGTTCATTAACCACGTGCTTTGCGCGCCCATGCAACAGATGCACGCTGCACAGGCATGTACAACTGTCAAAATTACTTACCTTCAATGTTACTTCAGAGAAGTAACACAGCTGAGGTGTGGCAATCCGCTCTGCCATGCTGAGCAGATATAGGTGAGAACAGCTCAGGGGCTGTTGGGCAGGCTGTTGAGGTAATTCCCCGTTAGGAGAATGAGCGCATACAGGGAGACGTATATGAGAGAAGCGTTTGAATAATACACACACAACACACAGATACACTGTACAGCAAATGTAGGGTTTTACTTGTGCATAAAGGTTTAAGCAAAGTTCAAAATAGGCAGTCCAAAGTCATTCACAGGTAAGTCAGTCAGTTTTTCAATCCAGGGATAATCCAATAACAAATTCCAGTTTTAAAAACAGTTCAGTAACAGACTTACATTAAATCCAGAAATATCAGTCAATTAGAACAAATGGAGGAACAGCAATACTCTACAACAGAAGGAAAAACAGAGACTCACTCACTTCACTGAGACTCTTCTGAGACTAAGACAAAAGAGACTAAAACAACCCAGGTTTCTGGCTCCATCTTATGGCCGTTTGAGAAAACACACTCAACTACAGTTTTGCATTCTCTTAAAGATACAGTTTTAAAATGTTTATCCTAGTTTATATATTTCTAACCCAAATAGCTGTTAGGTGACTTATATTCCTAACACAGGCCTATATGATCATTGGAGAGAACAGGTTTGGAGCCAGCTTATCATAGGAGCTAGGAGTTCACCTGAACCGGTCCGAACTGGCAGAATCACAACCCTGGGATTATGTAATTATAAAATTACATGGCAAAGTAAACCAACCTGCCCATGAAATTATAAAATAATTTCAAATAATTTCAAATAATTTCAAATAAAATAAAATAAAATTATTTTATTTCAAATAAAATAATTTTATAAGTATGGTACATTTTTAAGACAAGAAAAACAGAATGGAAGTTTTGGATGTTTTGATACCAAAAAAAGAATTAAGAAATTCACTTTATTTTACCAATCTCTATTCAAAGTTCCCTAGTCTGATATTCTCATACTAAATATGTGAGACTAACTTGCAAAGCCAGTGAAATCTATTGACTTTTGCCTCCTCCCACATTTGACTGTTTTAAATTGGGTATACACTTCTATAGCAACAGATGAACAAAAACAGATGTACATATTGTTTATAAAAATATTAGCAAAAACATTCAAATCCATTTGCGCCAACTAACTTCCATGGGTGTGGTGCACCAATTCCTAGTAATAAGTGGAGCATACCTATCAGCAGTTAAAATCCCTTGTAATCCTACTGATTACCTAAATGTCCAATCACGATAGTTCATAGAATTGAAAACAACCATTTCGAACATAGAATAATAGAGTTGAAAGGACCTTGGAGGTTTTTTAGTTCAACCTCCTGCTCAAGCAGGAAACCATATATCTGTGATGGTTAACCTATGGCACGCATGCCAGAGGTGGCACACAACGCCCTCTCTGATGGCACGTGAGCCATTGCCCCAGCTCAGTTTTGACGTGCATGCACGTACGCCTCCCACTGGCCAGCTGGCCTTTGGGTATCTGCTGTGCATGTGCAGGGGGTGGGGCTCATGCATGGGGGCTGTGCAAATTTGCGGGGGTATGTGTATGCGGGGTGGGGTGGGGTGTGCATATGTGGGGGCACATTGCATTTTGGGGGTTCAGGTACACACACACACACGCTTTGGGCACTTGATCCAGAAAAGGTTAGCCATTACTGCCATATATGATTTCAGACAATTGGTTGTCCAGCCTCTTTTTGAAAGCCTCCAGTGATGGAGCACCCACAACTTCTGAAGTCTAACCATTAGGAATTATTTAGATTGCTTCTCTCGTTGATTAGTTTTCATCCATAGCTTCTTGCCTTGCCTTTTTAGGCTTTAGAAAATAGTTTGGCCATTGGGTGATCAAACTATTTAAATCATTGGGTACAACCACTTGTTCAGGAATCCAAAGGAAAATATTTCTGAAATATGAACATCTAGCTATCATTTAAATAATTCCTTTAAAGTAATCTCATCATTTTTGGGGGAAAACTTTTGATTCTACCATCAAATTATTCTTACTGCTATGAAGCTATTTCTTTTACTGAATCAGAATATATCGTTCTGTAAAGCATTTGTTCATCTCTTGAGCTCTAGAATGATAAAGAATAGCTGTTGAATTTCATCTGCACTATAGCATTTTGGACATTTAAAGAGTTCTTTTATATCTATACTTTATTCATTTATTCTTGATATTCTTATTGTCCTTTTATGAACTTATTTATTGTCTGATGGTGTGATAACTAGACATTCAAACAATCTTGGGAGTGAGGGCTGACCAAAATATAATAAAACGTGTTTTTTTACTCCCATGTTTTTTTCCAGCTACATTACACTTATTGACCCCTCTAATACACTTATCCCAATATCTTTTTTCACTAATTCTATTACAAAGCTAGGTGTCCTCCATCCAAAATATATGCATACGTTTTATGCAGATGTTTTTTTTCTCTGTCAACTTTGATATTTTATTTTCAGCTCAGTTTTCTAATCTATTAGAATTGTTTTGAATTTTATTTCAGCCTACTAGGTTGCTAGCTACATATCCAATTTAATGCCACCTCCAGATTTAATAAAAATGATCTCTCCCAGTTTAGCAAATATAAAAAAAAAGTTAAAATATATACCTATATGTATGAATAGACTCATCATCAACACCATAGTTGAACTATCATCCTCTTTTTTCAGTTTACCTTTCCTATTGGAACTTAAACTAAAGATGGACACATGTGCACTTCACCTAGAGCATTGTGATTCATGTAAAATTGGTATATCTGCACACTTGCCACAAAAGTAGTCCTACAATTATACAAAACTGCCCACCAGAAATGTTTTAAATTCTTATTTATTTGTGTGGACAAATTCAAATAGTTCATTACTGTTCTAGTACATGTTTGTACACATTCAGAAATTATTCATGTTTCATTTTCTCTAACTATTCTGCAAACAAAAATCCCCCTTGTTTAATTTTAAAAGTAACATCCCCTCATTTTAGTTCGCAACTATTACTTGACTCTTCATTCTGATTTTCATTTCTGAAACCTGCTAACTGAACTATTCAGAAAATTTGACAAAGTTAAATTTTAGTCAGTTAGTCCAGCCTTGCATGGTTTGAGAGCAGCCATCATGTGAGCCTGGTTATTTTTTTGGGACCCTAAGTCTCTAGGCCTGTACTAAAGAGCTGAGTTTTACCCAAATAAGGACCCTGGGGGCCTCTGATGCATTGCAGTTCCTCTTGTACATTCAAGGATGTGACACAATTCTCCTCAACAAAGTACTTTACATTTGAAGCTTCTTGTTTAGTTCTCCTAGTTGCTAGAAAAACTGGATGAGAGGCTCAGAGTGACACAAGGTAAAAAAAAAAAGTGTTAACTTCACTTTGTTTTAAAAACTGGCCAGGGAATCATATTGCTCTATAAAGCAGTTATCAAGAAGTACTGTGCCCACATTTTCATTAAATGAAGCATCCCTTAATAGTTTTGCACTATTGCCTAAAAAACTAATTTTTCCCTTAACTGTTTTAATTTACTTTCCATATATGTAGAAGGATTCCAAATTAGTTTTATATTTATTTTGCTTTGAATGTTTTGTTAATTTGTGATAGAAGGTAAGCCATTCCAGTTTTTTCTTCCATCCATTGGTTTATCATAATGGCACATTAAAATGTAAAGGATGAAACTTTCTCTTCCTATAATTTTATAAAGGAAATATGAAAGTCAGACATCTGGATGGTGGCAACTTTGGGAAAAATTAGCAACGGACTCTAGTAATTGCTTGTTTGGCAATGTTTAGCGAAGAGTCCTAAATGCAATGTCCTTTATGACGTGAGATAAAACCTTGCAAAGCAATTCATATGCTAAAAATGTCCAGTGTCATATAAAAATTTCTTACAGCCAACATAACCATCTGGTCCACTATCCTTTCCCCATTTCTTTTATATAAACATTAGATATAACCATAAAATTATTTTAATTGGGGGGGGATTACCTACCAATCACTGTGGTAGTCATATTTATTTAAAAAAAATAGTACCCAGGTTCTCTTTCACATATGATAGTTAAACATGGATGGACTGTATAGGACTCAAGTGATCATGTTGCTGGGGTAATAATTAACCAATTTCAAAGCATAGGTTTAGTCCCAATGATACTAGTCTCAAACAAGGAGCATTGGTCTGTGTACCATTATAAGGAATGGCTGTATTGGTGTTATTGTCAATGATGCATTAGAGATTGATTCACTAATATCACAAGTTGCTAATAATGTGGATAATATAATCTGGATTTTTTTTTGCATGCTCAATCATGTGCAAATTCATTCCATACTTAGATGGAATGCATTGATATCAATAGACAGAATGTTGTACTGTCAGTTTTGTCCCAAAAGGCAGATTTTCCACAAGCCATTTGAAAGCCTGGTATGTCCCCATAAATCTTTTATAAAATTACTGGCCAACTGAAGTAGCAGTTTTTTCATGCTCAGAAGACAGTCAGAAATGTTGCAAAGTATTCAAAGCAGTTGATTATGCAAAATGAAATCACAGTCTATCTGGGGTGAAGGAAAAGTTATTAAATAATTAACATACCTCTTACAAACCAGGGTATCCAAAAAAGAAAAGTCGCAGGAATTTTTTTTTTACCTTTTTCAAATTATGACTCCTAATTGATATATGCAATATTCCAATACATGGGACAAGAATAAAATAGGGAGACTCATGATGCAGCATATGGAAAAAGTTAAGCAAACACTTTTCCATATGTTCTTTCAGTTCTTTTATGTTGTTTTAAAAAAAAAAGAATGGAGAAAAGTTGTCTTTCACATGTATGTGAATTATAGTCTTTTTTATGAATACAATGTTTTCCAGTGATCCAAAGTTATGAAAGCTTTACCAAATATGTGTTTCAATGAAATTTCTAAATATTTAAACATAAGATGGACTATTTTTGGTCCATTGAAACTCGAAATAAAATAGTCATCAGAAAAGGATTTTAAATTCTTCCTTTTTATGTCTTTCCTTTACGCTCCCCGATATTCCCTAAAGAAATTATTACATTGTTAAGATTTTTTCCTCAGCATTTGATCTATTTTAGTTACCTTATTCTTCTTCCAGTTATGTTAGATAAGTTTAGTGGGTGAAAAATTGGTTCATAATTTATACTAGATAATTTGTTTTTTTAAATTTTCCACAGGCACAGCAGCTTACAGACTTGGAACAAAAACTAGCAATTGCAAAGGAGGAATTGGAAAAAGCAGCTCTTGACAAAGTAAGTCCTCTTCTGAGTATATCCACGAGCTCCCAGCTTTTGGGCACCCTAATTCAGAACTAAAAATCTTATTCTTGTAAAATCATAGCCATAATTTTGATTTTACATGTAATGAATGTTTCTTTTGAAAAGTGAAAGCTACCATGTCGACTCCAGACATCCCACTAAGCCATTATTTCTTTCATCTATGCAGTATTGAAAAAGATACAATGGGCAGGTTCATAGTGAACACTAAATATAATTGTGTTGCATGCTAAGCCAAAGCAAACTAACCATATTATGGTTCAGTGTGTGAGTTATTCACCATTTTGTCTAGCTTGAGCGTCAAACTCCGCGGATGCGTCACGTGCTGGCCACGCCCACACCCAGTTTAGCAAGGGGGGAATCCCGTTACATCACATGATGCTGCCATAGTTTTGTGAATTTAACACTTCTGATCTAGCTTATCCAATGTTGTTTGCAACAGTTGTTGTACTATACCTTTCCTTTCACAGGGAGTGGTCCTTGGGCAGCTGAGGTGACGAACAATGTATACTTATCTATTCTTCCTACATTGTATCTGATCATTTACTTGGTGAAGGTGGTTTGGTTGAAATTAGGATTTTGTTAAAGTCTGAGTAAATTATTCCTTATAATCCTGTGACATTTCTCCCCAGGAATCACAGTTGAAAGCTCTGAAGGAAACTGTACAACTATGCCTCTCATCTGTTTTACACAATCAGTCTCCTACGGCCAATATAATCCCTTCAAGATCAATCGAGAGACAAACATCTTCTTTTACAAATGGTTCAAAATCTCCATTTCAAGTGACAAACACCAAGGTATCTGGCTTTGCTTTTTTAATGGAAGTTTGTCTCAATATTCTATCAAAATAGGACCACAATTTTATTAAAACAGGAGAAATTTTTAAAGCAGCACTAAAACTATCTTTATTGTCCCTGAGCTTTGTTTGTTTGTTTAAATAGGATTTGAGGTTATTTATCATCGGCTATACGTTTCTCATTTGCTATATATAGGACATTATGGAAATGTATTATAACAATAATAATCGATTCTATACTATTTCATTCATTACTACAATAAAATTTCTTATCAGTTAAATGTATGAGGTCTTGGTGACCTCATACAAAACAAACATTCATACTGTTTTGTTACAATTCTACCAAAATAGTTTGCCAGTGCTTTCTTCCAGATTGTTTGTTTGTTTGTTTGTTTTGTTTACTTCCTAATATTTTGCCCTGAAAGTCTCAGCTAGGAAATTTCCTTTCAAGTAATTGCTAGGATTTCCCTGTTTAAATTCTGAGTCCAGACAAGGTCATAGCTATAAATTCAGATCCTATTCATTGTACTTATTTTAAAAAAGTATTATCCACCAAAAGGTTATCTGTTAATGGTTGCCATTAAATCAATGGCACATGTTGGCCTTGACACAATTCTGTTATATTACTGTTATATATTAGTTTTGTTTTGTTTTGTTTTTTGTTTTTTGAATTGAGGGGTTCTTGGTGTTCTCTGAGCTTGGTTGTTTTCCTGCAGACATTTCATCACCCCAACTAGTCAATATCATCAGTGCACTGTTACCTAGTTTGGGTAATGAAACATCTTCAAAAAAACAATCAAGCTCAGAGAGTACCAAGGACACCTCATTTCAACCCTGAGCTACAAAAATTATCTTTTATTTTGATTTTTTTAAGTAGTGCAGCACACAGAAACTTTAAATACTCTTCTAATATACTATATGAGCAGTAAAATGCCATACATGTATTGTGATTGTAGCTGAATATGGTTCCCAAGGATAATTGTGATTGCTGTGTCACTATGCAATTGATAATTTTATGCTAAGCAATATGCTTCAGCCATGATGTATAGGCAACTTTTGGAGTTGTTTTCTATTTGCAAAATTTGCACTGAGATTTTCCCAGCAACCTAGGATGTTATAATGTATCAGTATAGTATATATGCAGATCCAACGGTATGGCCTTTTGTAATTGACTGCATTGTAAATTGTATTTATTTTATTAACTGTACTTATATTAAATGTAAGAAAAGATGCTTTTTTCAATTGACTGATGGTAATTTTGCCAATGCCAGTGATTTTCAAGTGGTATTCCAGATGTTTTGAGATTTCACCCAAGGTACCTAATATCATTGGTACTATCTTTTCTTTCTGTTGCCAAAGTTCTTCTTCAGAATTTTTTTCCTTTTAAGCAATGCTTAACAATGTCTCCTAGATACATTTTAACATGTCTCCTTAGGCAACATTTCTGAAACACCATTGTAAACTTTCTCTCTGGGGTTCAGAATAATCAATAAATAGATTGTAATTCATGACACGTTTCTTCAATATCTTTCACTAAGAAATGTGATTGCTTGTGAGATATTGCTGACACTAGACCATGTCATGAATAGATCTGGGAAAAATGGGTCATGAATTTGCTGCTTTGTTCGTAGACATCTTATTGTAAATATATATTACCCAGAGTTACAATTCTTGAAGTCTTCTACTGTAGTACTTGTTCTCAGTAAGTAATGATCCAGGTTTGAATTATACTCAACACAACCAAATTATATCATTAAACTATTATACTATCTTATAATTTATAAGATATAAATTGGATGAAAAACATCTTGAAATAATACTATCTGCAAGACAAGCCAATCTAGTTGCTGCTTCTCAAAAGTAGCAAGATTCACAAGTATTACATTTATAATGGTCACTGCCATATTTTTAAAAGTACACATACTGTATCAATTCATTTTTAGACAAAAAAAAAATACCAAAAAGGTGAAATTGAAGGAATGGAACAGTTCTTTATATGTCTTAAGGTTAGTTAACTTGAAAAATATAAAGATGACCAAAAGTTATCAGAATAACAGGTTACAAGCAACCTTGGAGGTAGCAGTGGGATTCAACCGGTGTTACTACCAGTTTGGTGACTATGTTTTGCACTCTGTGCGCACGTGTAAAATAAACTTCAACTGTGCTGCCCAGACAGCTGAAAAGTGCTAAGCGCGGGTGCACAGCATTTGAAAAGCTTCTTTTTTCCTGCTTTTTCAACCTTAGTTGTGCTGCGGAAAGCAGCTGAGGTTGAAAAAGCAGAAAATAAAGGACAGATAAGAGCCCGGGCAGGCAGGTGGGCCAAAGAGCAGCAAACACAGAACCGGTTCAGTGCTGCTGCTCTTCAGAGCTACTAGGTCTTTAGAACTGGGCAGAACCAGTAGCATCCCACCCCTGCTTGGAGGTCTTGGAGTCCAAGCCCATGCTCAAGCAGGAAATCTGTACCGTTTCAGACAAATGATTATCTGAATGATTGTCCAATCTCTTCTTTAAAACTTCCAGTGTTAGAGCATCCATGACTTCTGGAACATTTTTATGCTCAAACATTGTAGCTAGTGTACACGCAAAAGAATTTGGCTGACTAGATCAACAGTTGACATCTGAAATAAAGGATTGTATTAGCTACTTTTAATTTAGTAAGAATTACATATCAACAACAGAGAGAGCAGTCTGAAACAAGTAGTTAAAATGATAGGAGAAGCTACTTAAAAGGAATACATTCACTTTGTATTTAATTTTGTTAAATGTTCATGACAATCCTGTTTTTTTTTTTAATTTAAAAAATCAATACCTTTTAATGATGGAGAGTGTAGAATCAGAAAAGCTACGTTGCTGTTTTTGTCTTAAGGGAATCCATTCTTTCATCATTTAATGCAGTTCTCCAATATGTGCATGGACATTTCCTACATTTTATTCTCTCTCTCTTTGAAAAGGGATCTTTCTACCTTATTCTCAGGATAATGACTGCATGCACAATTATTATTTTTTTTAAAAAAATAGAAAATAGATAGCCTCTAACAAATTAAAAATACAAATGGGTAGGGGGGAGAGAAAAAGAAGAAAAAGTTTTAGAATTTCTTCTGTTGGTGGTTATGAACTCTCTTATTGTTGTGGAGTGCTGTTGCTTTATTATTAAGCATTTCTCCATCCTTTTGAAACTTTCCTGTTTATACTTCTTTTTCTAATCCGAAAAAACTCCAGACAAAGAGCTTTTTAATGATGTCTTTAGAATATCATTAAAATATGGCAAATAAAAGATGATACTACTGTTGTAAGAGGTTTGTGTGTGGCGGGGGGGAATAAAGAAAGAGATGATACTTTTGAATTGATACTGTTGTGGCAGTTTTACATTTTTGGAGAAAAGCAACTGAATAGCAAGCAACTAAATGAGAATTAAACACAGGAAAAACATGAATGGAGCAATACCTCTAATCACTAATCTATATGATCAATGTTGGACTGTTATCTTAGTTCAGCCCTTATTGCTAAACAATTGATCTGCTCTACTTTCATTACTTTTGGAATATATGGCAATAATCTCTATTTATTCTTGAAATTACAATCTATTTTTTAAATAAATCATTTTTGTTTGCTAAAAATGGAACTGCTGCTGATCATTTCATTTATCATAATATCCTAATTTAAATTCAGGTTTTGACCTTTTGTTCAGAATATTCTTATCTAAAGAAAAGAAAAGACCAGGGGTCTTTAACAACTAGTTCTGTGGGAGTGGCCTAATTTATGGGTGTGGCTTGGTGGTCATGTGACTATCTGGATGTGACTTGTATGTAAATATTATAAATATTTATGTAAATATTGAATTTTTTATATAAAAATGCAACTTTTACCCAAAATCAGGCAAAGCAGGCAGGCAGATCAAGTTGTTCACAGAATCACAGATTCACTCAGAGATCTACCATTCAGCAATCTGCTAGCTGAGTCTGTCACATAAAATTTGCTTGCAAGCAAACTCATAAAATTTTCTTGTAAGTGAACTCACAAAATTAACTCACAACATACCATGTATGTAAATATTGAATTTTTTTTATAAAAAAGAGCAACTTTTACCCAAAATCAGGCGAAGCAGACAGTGCTCACAGAATCACAGATTCACTCAGAGATCTACTATTCTGAAATCTGCTAGCTGAGTCTGCACTGAAAAATAGAAGCTTCAGTCCTAAGGAAGATTCAGCTCTGCTTTTACATTACTAGAAAGCAAGAAATCCAACAATTTCCTGCTTTCTAGCTAATC
The DNA here is from genome assembly GCF_049901735.1 of Notechis scutatus. Lineage (NCBI taxonomy): Eukaryota > Metazoa > Chordata > Lepidosauria > Squamata > Elapidae > Notechis > Notechis scutatus. The sequence goes on along the minus strand of NC_142009.1, from coordinate 254,320,375 downwards.
TAAATCTCCCGGCACAGCAGAACAGCTGATGGTTGGGGGAAAAAAAGGAAAAATAGCAACTTATCAAACAGCAGGCAAGTTTGATGGCGCACATGCCAGGTAAGGAGTGAGTGGGCGGGGAAGGGAGGGGCCAACCAGGGGCACAATTTGCCGGTTCTCCAAACTGGGTAGAATCATAACAACCGGTTCTATGGAACCGGTCTGACCAGGTAGAATCCCACCCCTGGAAAAGACAATATAAATGTAAGAATTGGGGTGGGGAATTCTCTCATATAAAGTACAAAACTCAGACTTTCTTAATGTGTATACTTTTTATTTACTTCTCTATAACAGTCCTTAGTGAAACATCTCTTTTTTTTTCTTTTTTCTTAAAAATAATTCTTTTAGGCAATATTTCCAAGCTGTGGCTATGAATCTCTGTTTGGAATCTCTGTTAGGAAAGTTTCTCACATCTAACAGTTATACCATTCATGACAAGGAATTGCTTTTAAGATGCATTTTGTCCCTATAGAGATATGATAAGCCTCAATTCAGATACAAACTTTCGGCAGAATATTGTTCTGAGATAGATAGACAGATAGATTAGATTAGATTAGCTTAGATTAGATTAGATTAGATTAGATTAGATTAGATTGAGATATTTGTAAGAATTAGGCCACTTCTAAAGCATGTCTTGTAAGAACAGGCCAAAGTTCTGTGAATTTGTGTAGAATGTATATCATTTATTTATTCTGTATATACAGTATAAACAAAACAAAACTGAAACTTAGAAAAAATAATTCTGAAAGCAAATCTACCAATTTATTTATCAAACAGAGCCCCCTGAGGTTTTTGCTTTTTGTTTTCTTAAATTAGAGTTGCTGTTTTTCTTTTGTCTTTTGTTTATAATAAATATTAAGAAGACAAATATATATGCACCAACAAATCAGGATTAAAAACAAACACATATTTCTTTCAAAGAACTGTGAGTTGTACAATCTGCAACATGTTTTATTCCTTCCTGCCCCCATTATACATTCTGGCTCCAGTTCCATTGCCACAGAACTAGACTATATGTCTGAGGCTGAACGAAGGATTGGCTTATGAGAGCAGAATGTCCTGAGTGCAAACAAATAAATACATCAAAAATTGGGTGAGGACTAAAAAGGCTAAAACAGAACTTGCCCTCCTTAATTTTTAAGAGGCTTCCTTTTTTTTCTGCAAAATTCTATAGGAATCTCATTTTCTGAGTGATTAAGTTAATTTAGTTGCCATTCAGTACAACTGAACTGTTTAAAAAAAGTTGTTTGAAGTCATCACAGACTGTTTCAAATATCTGTGCATTTTGCATATACTTTGGCTATAGCATGTCATTCTTTGCTATCTTTAAAGAGTACCTTGATTCAATTGTTTCTAGTTATGTATTTTAGTAATTATTCTGGGGGCTATTTCACAGAAAATTTTGAAAAGAAAAACACATATTTCACAAATGAAAAATTATGTAAATAATGATTGCCCAGCAGCTAAATCTTACAATCATGATAGCTAATGCTAATATTAATGTCAAATTTGCTTTCTTCAAGCAGCTGATAAGTAAATCTATTAAATTTTGAGACCATGTGAATATCATATAATTTTGTTTACTTTTGTCACATAGTAGGAAATTATTCCAGAAGATTCTCTACCAATGAATAGCTCAGACTTTCTTTCCCTGCAGGATTAAATACAACAACTGCCTTCAGTACTGAGTCATTGAATGGTAAATTTCCCTTCATATTTAGCAAGATATTCAGGTGAATCACTTTAACTGAGTGCCTAAAACTTCAAATTAATCATTCATTATCTAGTTGCTTTATAAACAAAGATGCAGCAAAATATATTAATCATGTTCTAATTTCTAATATAGGTCATGTTCTAATTTCTGAAAATCTTCCTATGATTTTATCATCTTTGTTTCAAAATGATATGCTTAATAAAGCATAAAGCTACTCAGCTTAATAAAGCTACTCAGGATGAGTACTTAAATAAAGCATCTAAAAAGAACCATATATTATAGTACAATTTTTGGAATAAAATATCATTTTATACTAAAAGGTTCTTCTGCTTGCATTTTAAAAAAAGCAGGCCATGTGACAGCTGTGGCCAGGAAGACCAAATGCGGTATATTCTTTCCTGGATCATGAATCACTTGTCATAGTCACTGAATCACTAATCACCACACGTGGATTACTGCAAGGTGTTATAGATTAGGATGTTCTTGAAGGTCATTAAGAGTTACAGGAAGTCCAAAATATAGTGGTGCAAACAGTTTTGAGCACACCTTGTTATGCTCATGTAGCACCTCTGCTACATGAGCAGAGCAGTTACCAGTGAGGTTCTGCATCCAATTCAAGAAGTTGGTTATCACCTTTCCAGACCACAACTCAAGGGTTAAAATTATCCAAATTCATCAGTTCTTTACTTAAATCTTCAAGCCTTGACTTTTTACCTCAAGTTCTATGATAAGTTGGTGGGATGGATGTCTATCCAAATTTTACGATGTTGGTTTGCTATGGCATATGTTTCACCATTATAATTATTTTGTTGTTGTTTTGATTTTTCATACTGCAGTTATTTTTAACTTGTAGATCAGCCAGAGCTATTATTGAGTAAAATCAAATCAATAAACCTATGTTCCAAAGTAATTTTCTAGCATAAAAGGACATCAAAACTAATAGGATGGTAATGTATATGACTATTCTTTCTCTGATATGACTTAGGAACATTCATTAGAAATGAACCTGGAATATCTTAATTGCATTGAGCAACTAAACTTTTTCAATTTGATTCTGGATTGTACATCTAAGCATTATAATAGAAACGTATTGAATTCTTGGCCACAAAAATGCGGAAAACATTGTTCATCATCAATGGATTGCTTTATCCTGCAGTATTTAAGAAATAACTTAGAGAATTGAACTATAATCCAGATAGTTTCTAATGGTACATATGTATGTCATTCCTATCTGAAAGCCTTAGCAGAAACCTGACATTTTCTACTGATCAGTGGAAAGCTAATGTAATAAGCTTTGTTACCCAGGTTTTTTTTTAAAAAAAAAACTGACCTTCAAAAGTTACCACAAAGAAGATAATGTAAATTAAAATATAAATGAAAACTATCTCTTGAAGTTTAAACAAGACTTTCTGTTAACATTAATTAGGATAATGAGTAGTTAATATTTGCTATCCTAAAAAATTTCATTTAGTTTGTGATGATGATGATGATTGTTGTAGTTGTTGTTATAATACACAACAATGTAAAATCACAGCTGACAATTATTTAGCTGGTCTTGACCTTCATATGCATCAAGTTCTTCCCCAAAACCCAGGATATCATAATTTCCTCATAGTGTAGATATGGATCCAACAGTGTGACTTTTTGTGATTGACAGATGGAAATGTTGTCAATATGCATAATTTCATAAAAATGGATGTCATCTACTACTTCTGCTTCTTTGCACAATCTGCACTTGAATCATTGGGTAATTTTTCAATTCTGGCCTTGATTTCATTAGTTCAAATAGTTTATTCTTGAACAGCCAAAATTAAGCCTTCAGTTTTGTTTTGTTTTTAATGTTCCAGTTATCAGACATTGCCAAGTATTATTTTTATCCAGTTTCCCCTCAATCTTTTGTAGAAATTGATCATGTAATGCTTTTCCTTGCCAACAAGGAATTTTCTTAATCTTCTCCCGTATCTTGTTTAGATATTTTAAACATTTTTTATTATTTTGGAAATGTGAAAAAAAGAAAACTGCCAACATCTTCTAAAACCAACAGATGTATTTATTTATTTAGTTATTGATTGATTGAAACAGTAAAAGTAGCTCTTTTCCCTCAGTAAAAGTAGCTCTTTTCTTATTTTCTTTCTTTCTATTTTCGATTCTACTGCACAAGTTTCTCATTTATCTTTTTATAGCTGTTCATTTGCATGAATGAGAGCACAGGTAAGATTCTGAGGTGTCAACAGAAGCATGAACTTCACAAATTAGTTGCAAAACCTTCATAATAAACACGTTCATAAATTTAATAGCATATCTTCTCACAGATTCTAGAGACAAAAACATTTTTAAAGGAATCAAATTGTTATGATCCAACAACAGTATTAACATAAATTGAGGCCACTGTATTATATTACTTCATATAACATCAACACTTAGTATTTAAAAGCCTGATTATAATATGTTGAAAGATTTAGATTTGTCCATCAGGATTTTCTTTACTTTCCCATCTTTGAACAGCAGTCCATATCAAGTTTGTTTTTAAAAGAGAAATGCTGAAGAAAGTAAAATCCAATGTAAATTGATGTGATCATATCTTTCAGATCAGAGTGTTTATTTGAATTACTATCCAAATTTTGCATTGCTTCATATTGAGTTTGCTTACAAAGACATGAAAATTAAAAACTTACTTTAATCAACATATTAGTGTGATTAAAAGCAATGGCAAAAGAACTGAGAATGTGAACAGAATATATCTGTGAGTAGGCAACACATCTTGAAACAATTTATGGATGAATGTATAGACTTCAATCCTTGTCTTTGAAATGTCTCCTTTCAAAAGTATTTTGTTTGTATTTATCTTTGTTACATGCAAATGTATAGCTTTTGGGCAATAATAAAGCACCAAGAGCAATGAACAGAAAGAGAAAGGTAGTATTGTTGAATAAATGGATTTTTCTAAAGAAATCATTATACCACTGTTCAATATAAAACATAGGGCTAACAAAGCAGGAAGGTATCAGCCAGTTACTTAAAAAGCAAAAGCAAAAATCAATTGCTAGTAAAGCATTTTATTCGGGATGCAATCTTCAGTGAAAGCATTGGTTAGCTTCAGTCAAATACCCAACTGATAGAAAGGGAGAGATTCATTACTCCCAGCCTTTTGTTAAAAAAAAAAAAAAACTTACCTTGTGATATAGTAGGCTAGCATTGGAGGGCATAGGAATAGAGTAATGTTAATCTGTGGAATTCTGTCTTACTGATCAAATGTTCCAGTCCACCATGACTGAGTGTGCAATCTCAGATGTGGCACTGGATTACCCTGGTATCTTGTCCTGGGTTTGAAGGCCACACTAAAATGACAGTCAGGAACATGGCATGCTGTTATATTATTCATTATAACCAGGAATTTTCCAAGCTTATAACATCCCCATGCATATGATTGAACAATAATTGGACTGTGGTCCTCTCAGACTCAAAAGACTCCTTGGTCATTTTTTGCCTGGCAGGTAATATAAACCTTGCAAAGCCAGAAAACTGATAAAACAGTCTGTTCTAGGCATCTGTTGGATCCATATTCTTTCCAGAATTTGCTTGGGAGTTTGCTTGCTGTTTGTAGAAACAGTCTGGACAATTGGTGTGAGAATTAAGTTGTAAGCTAGTGATTCCCAGGGAGTTAAACTTGATATTTAACTATCAACAACTGTTCAGCTTCAAACAACAATAGGGTGCATTCAAGCATAGTATGGAAAAGAATTAATGAGTGTGAACTTCCAGGAGTGTAAAATAAAATTTGCACAGCTGATAGTGGGGAAAATGCCATATATGGCTCATTATAGTATTCCACAAAGCTTCTCATCTAGCTATGCCAACTCCTGTATAAGAGTGGTTCTAGTGAAGATGAAGCACAGCAACCAAGTCATACCAAATGACTGCAGGGTTCTTGCTGGGGTCCGTGACATTTGAGAAAGGTCAGACTGCTTATGCAGTAAAGCAGTGGTGGGATTCAATTTTTTTTACTACCAATTCTGTGGGCGTGGCTTGGTGGGTGTGGCAGGGGAAGGGTAATGTAAAATCTCCAGTCAGAGGTAGTATTTGGCAGTTCTCCAAACTACTCAAAATTTCCGCTACTGGTTCTCCAGAACTGGTCAGAACCTGCTAAATATCACCAGTAAGGCCATCTCAAGGTGCATTTCACCTCTATAATACTCCAGGGTTGATTCCTTCTATTGCATCTGCAACAGAAAAAGTCAGCATTGTTCCTCTATACAGTATCTCCTTTGTTAAAATACAGAATAAAAGAAGAACAGTCTGAAACAAATTGCATCATTCTTTGCAGACAACTTTGCAGACAAAGTTTCTACTTAAATTCCATAGCTGTGCAGGTGATAGAGATATACTTTAGCAACCACTTGTCCCATTCACTTTGTTTCTTATCATCTTATAAATCTTGGGAATGTGGACCTCTTGAGCATTTGTGTGATGAGAACCATAACTAGCACAATTGATTCTTATCACTTCTGGCAAATTCAATTGGCCAGGATGGGATTGGCTTCATGATTAAGGGTAGTGGATCAATACATTCTTGAGGGAAGAATGTGGTCCCAATACCTATGTAACTGTATTAAAAAACAACCATATTTCTGATCAAGAGGCCTCGAAAAGATTATCAAGAAGGTGCAACCTTTCAGTTTCAGATACATTAAAATGAAATTTATTTTCTGGATCCATTTTAAACAGGCTTTCTATGGAATATGGTTCTGAAATTGCTTTGGTAGAGTTAATGGGTAGCAAATAAGGTAAATTGGATGGGGCAAACCTATTTTTCCTAAATCTCACAACATTACCAATGTTGACTGCTTGGCAAAATTAAAATTTGGGCCATTATTTTAAAGTGGTTCTAGTTCTTTTTGCCAGCTATATGCAGATACTTTTGCTGGAGTGCTACTAATTCATCTAGGGTGCTAATCTTTGATGTTTCTTGTCTTCCATTTCAGGAATGGGGAATCATTAGTATTCTAATTATATCTAATTCTATTGCTCTTTACCAAGCAATTGGAAGGAAGTGATCAGTTTAATAATAGCCTGAAAAAAAAGATAAAACAAGGTAAAATAAAATGCAAGCAAGATAGGGGTACTATTAGGAAATTGAAATTCAGAATTTCAGTTCGTCCTAATTTGGACAAGGTTGTCCTCTGCTTCAAAGACCAGTCTGGGGATGTTGCTTCAACCTTACTAGTTATTGGATTTATAGATGGCAGCTATGCAGGGATGGGATCCGACCGGTACAACTACCAGTTCTGTCATTCTGCATTGCGCGCGCATGCGCAAGTCGCGCAAGTCGCACGAGTGCAATTTATGACCTGCTGAGCTGCCCAGTGCTGCGTGCAAGTGCGCAGTGGTTGAAAAAGAACTTTTTTCTTGCTTTTTCAACCGCAGCTGTGTCACTCAAAGCAGCTGCGGTTGAAAAAGCAGGAAATAAAGGTCAGGTAACAGCCCGGTAGCTTTTTTTCTGGTAATATCACACTACTAACCAGAGCATACAAAACATTTGCTAGGCCAATACTTGAATACAGCTCATCAGTCTGGAACCCGCATTATGTATCTGATATTAACACAGTTGAGAAAGTCCAGAAATATTTCACAAGAAGAGTTCTCCACTCCTCTATTCGTTGCAGAATACCTTATGCCACCAGACTTGAAATTCTAGAGCTAGAAAATCTAGAACTACGCCACCTTCTGTCCAATCTAAGTATAGTATATAAAATCATACATTGCAATGTCCTACCTGTCAATGAATGCTTCAGCTTCAACCATAACAATACAAGAGCAAACAATAGATACAAACTCAAGGTTAATTGCACCAAACTTGATTGCAGGAAATACGACTTCAGCAACAGAGTGATCAATGTTTGGAATACTCTACCTGACTGTGGTTTCTTCCCCAAACCCCAAAAAACTTTAACCTTAGACTTTCTACTATTGACCTCACCCCTTTCCTAAGAGGTCTGTATGGGGCATGTATAAGTGCACCAACGTGCCTACCGTCCCTGTCCTATTGTTTCTTTTATTTTTCTTATATGTACCCATGTATTCATAACTATGTTTTTACTTATACCTATTATCTTGTAAGCAACTGACAAACCAAATAAAATAAAATAAATAAATAAAAACTTCAGTCTGCCAATTTTGTATTGACAAAAAGGTTTATTTTTTCCTATGTTTTCCCAGATTGTTTCTTAAAGCTGAAAGCATATACCTACTTGTGAAGCTTTCCATTTACATTTTTTTGGATCATACTTAATAGAAATATTTGTGGG